>NW_028167234.1:0-55161 GCF_963513975.1 Fringilla coelebs
TCCGGATGCCCGTCTAATGCGTCTCTTGTCGCCTACACGGCAGGGAAAAGCTTTTCCACTCTGTCTAGGAAGGAGAAAGTGTGCCAGCACAGCAAATGCCTCCCGGACTTTCCCTGCAATTCAGCAAGTGCTTTGCAGCTTGAAATTGGAAGGAAAGCCTCAGATTTAGCAGCCAGAGCTTCAGGAGGAGCAGCAGCGAGCACAGCATCGCTTTTGCAGCAGCTCCTTCCATGTGCATGTTTTTGGGAGTGGAAAGGCTTGCAGAGTGTTCAAGTAGCTTTTTCTCTCCGCTGGAAAGCTGCACGCTCAGTGCCAGTGTTCTGCAGCTTCTTTCTTCACGTTTCAGCAGCTAGCACGCTCTCCGTGTGCAGGAGAAGCGGCTGAGGCTTCCTTGCCGGAGACGAGGCACCTTCGCCGGCAGAGAGCCTCCGGCCGGCCGCGGTGCGCTCCGGAGCGGGGGCTTGTGCCGAAAGAGGCCGGGAACAGGCGCTTACCTTCGGACAGCTCCGGATGCCCGTCTAATGCGTCTCTTGTCGCCTACACGGCAGGGAAAAGCTTTTCCACTCTGTCTAGGAAGGAGAAAGTGTGCCAGCACAGCAAATGCCTCCCGGACTTTCCCTGCAATTCAGCAAGTGCTTTGCAGCTTGAAATTGGAAGGAAAGCCTCAGATTTAGCAGCCAGAGCTTCAGGAGGAGCAGCAGCGAGCACAGCATCGCTTTTGCAGCAGCTCCTTCCATGTGCATGTTTTTGGGAGTGGAAAGGCTTGCAGAGTGTTCAAGTAGCTTTTTCTCTCCGCTGGAAAGCTGCACGCTCAGTGCCAGTCTTCTGCAGCTTCTTTCTTCACGTTTCAGCAGCTAGCACGCTCTCCGTGTGCAGGAGAAGCGGCTGAGGCTTCCTTGCCGGAGACGAGGCACCTTCGCCGGCAGAGAGCCTCCGGCCGGCCGCGGTGCGCTCCGGAGCGGGGGCTTGTGCCGAAAGAGGCCGGGAACAGGCGCTTACCTTCGGACAGCTCCGGATGCCCGTCTAATGCGTCTCTTGTCGCCTACACGGCAGGGAAAAGCTTTTCCACTCTGTCTAGGAAGGAGAAAGTGTGCCAGCAGAGCAAATGCCTCCCGGACTTTCCCTGCAATTCAGCAAGTGCTTTGCAGCTTGAAATTGGAAGGAAAGCCTCAGATTTAGCAGCCAGAGCTTCAGGAGGAGCAGCAGCGAGCACAGCATCGCTTTTGCAGCAGCTCCTTCCATGTGCATGTTTTTGGGAGTGGAAAGGCTTGCAGAGTGTTCAAGTAGCTTTTTCTCTCCGCTGGAAAGCTGCACGCTCAGTGCCAGTGTTCTGCAGCTTCTTTCTTCACGTTTCAGCAGCTAGCACGCTCTCCGTGTGCAGGAGAAGCGGCTGAGGCTTCCTTGCCGGAGACGAGGCACCTTCGCCGGCAGAGAGCCTCCGGCCGGCCGCGGTGCGCTCCGGAGCGGGGGCTTGTGCCGAAAGAGGCCGGGAACAGGCGCTTACCTTCGGACAGCTCCGGATGCCCGTCTAATGCGTCTCTTGTCGCCTACACGGCAGGGAAAAGCTTTTCCACTCTGTCTAGGAAGGAGAAAGTGTGCCAGCAGAGCAAATGCCTCCCGGACTTTCCCTGCAATTCAGCAAGTGCTTTGCAGCTTGAAATTGGAAGGAAAGCCTCAGATTTAGCAGCCAGAGCTTCAGGAGGAGCAGCAGCGAGCACAGCATCGCTTTTGCAGCAGCTCCTTCCATGTGCATGTTTTTGGGAGTGGAAAGGCTTGCAGAGTGTTCAAGTAGCTTTTTCTCTCCGCTGGAAAGCTGCACGCTCAGTGCAGTGTTCTGCAGCTTCTTTCTTCACGTTTCAGCAGCTAGCACGCTCTCCGTGTGCAGGAGAAGCGGCTGAGGCTTCCTTGCCGGAGACGAGGCACCTTCGCCGGCAGAGAGCATCCTGCCGGCCGCGGTGCGCTCCGGAGCGGGGGCTTGTGCCGAAAGAGGCCGGGAACAGGCGCTTACCTTCGGACAGCTCCGGATGCCCGTCTAATGCGTCTCTTGTCGCCTACACGGCAGGGAAAAGCTTTTCCACTCTGTCTAGGAAGGAGAAAGTGTGCCAGCACAGCAAATGCCTCCCGGACTTTCCCTGCAATTCAGCAAGTGCTTTGCAGCTTGAAATTGGAAGGAAAGCCTCAGATTTAGCAGCCAGAGCTTCAGGAGGAGCAGCAGCGAGCACAGCATCGCTTTTGCAGCAGCTCCTTCCATGTGCATGTTTTTGGGAGTGGAAAGGCTTGCAGAGTGTTCAAGTAGCTTTTTCTCTCCGCTGGAAAGCTGCACGCTCAGTGCCAGTGTTCTGCAGCTTCTTTCTTCACGTTTCAGCAGCTAGCACGCTCTCCGTGTGCAGGAGAAGCGGCTGAGGCTTCCTTGCCGGAGACGAGGCACCTTCGCCGGCAGAGAGCCTCCGGCCGGCCGCGGTGCGCTCCGGAGCGGGGGCTTGTGCCGAAAGAGGCCGGGAACAGGCGCTTACCTTCGGACAGCTCCGGATGCCCGTCTAATGCGTCTCTTGTCGCCTACACGGCAGGGAAAAGCTTTTCCACTCTGTCTAGGAAGGAGAAAGTGTGCCAGCACAGCAAATGCCTCCCGGACTTTCCCTGCAATTCAGCAAGTGCTTTGCAGCTTGAAATTGGAAGGAAAGCCTCAGATTTAGCAGCCAGAGCTTCAGGAGGAAGCAGCAGCGAGCACAGCATCGCTTTTGCAGCAGCTCCTTCCATGTGCATGTTTTTGGGAGTGGAAAGGCTTGCAGAGTGTTCAAGTAGCTTTTTCTCTCCGCTGGAAAGCTGCACGCTCAGTGCCAGTGTTCTGCAGCTTCTTTCTTCACGTTTCAGCAGCTAGCACGCTCTCCGTGTGCAGGAGAAGCGGCTGAGGCTTCCTTGCCGGAGACGAGGCACCTTCGCCGGCAGAGAGCCTCCGGCCGGCCGCGGTGCGCTCCGGAGCGGGGGCTTGTGCCGAAAGAGGCCGGGAACAGGCGCTTACCTTCGGACAGCTCCGGATGCCCGTCTAATGCGTCTCTTGTCGCCTACACGGCAGGGAAAAGCTTTTCCACTCTGTCTAGGAAGGAGAAAGTGTGCCAGCACAGCAAATGCCTCCCGGACTTTCCCTGCAATTCAGCAAGTGCTTTGCAGCTTGAAATTGGAAGGAAAGCCTCAGATTTAGCAGCCAGAGCTTCAGGAGGAGCAGCAGCGAGCACAGCATCGCTTTTGCAGCAGCTCCTTCCATGTGCATGTTTTTGGGAGTGGAAAGGCTTGCAGAGTGTTCAAGTAGCTTTTTCTCTCCGCTGGAAAGCTGCACGCTCAGTGCCAGTCTTCTGCAGCTTCTTTCTTCACGTTTCAGCAGCTAGCACGCTCTCCGTGTGCAGGAGAAGCGGCTGAGGCTTCCTTGCCGGAGACGAGGCACCTTCGCCGGCAGAGAGCCTCCGGCCGGCCGCGGTGCGCTCCGGAGCGGGGGCTTGTGCCGAAAGAGGCCGGGAACAGGCGCTTACCTTCGGACAGCTCCGGATGCCCGTCTAATGCGTCTCTTGTCGCCTACACGGCAGGGAAAAGCTTTTCCACTCTGTCTAGGAAGGAGAAAGTGTGCCAGCAGAGCAAATGCCTCCCGGACTTTCCCTGCAATTCAGCAAGTGCTTTGCAGCTTGAAATTGGAAGGAAAGCCTCAGATTTAGCAGCCAGAGCTTCAGGAGGAGCAGCAGCGAGCACAGCATCGCTTTTGCAGCAGCTCCTTCCATGTGCATGTTTTTGGGAGTGGAAAGGCTTGCAGAGTGTTCAAGTAGCTTTTTCTCTCCGCTGGAAAGCTGCACGCTCAGTGCCAGTGTTCTGCAGCTTCTTTCTTCACGTTTCAGCAGCTAGCACGCTCTCCGTGTGCAGGAGAAGCGGCTGAGGCTTCCTTGCCGGAGACGAGGCACCTTCGCCGGCAGAGAGCCTCCGGCCGGCCGCGGTGCGCTCCGGAGCGGGGGCTTGTGCCGAAAGAGGCCGGGAACAGGCGCTTACCTTCGGACAGCTCCGGATGCCCGTCTAATGCGTCTCTTGTCGCCTACACGGCAGGGAAAAGCTTTTCCACTCTGTCTAGGAAGGAGAAAGTGTGCCAGCAGAGCAAATGCCTCCCGGACTTTCCCTGCAATTCAGCAAGTGCTTTGCAGCTTGAAATTGGAAGGAAAGCCTCAGATTTAGCAGCCAGAGCTTCAGGAGGAGCAGCAGCGAGCACAGCATCGCTTTTGCAGCAGCTCCTTCCATGTGCATGTTTTTGGGAGTGGAAAGGCTTGCAGAGTGTTCAAGTAGCTTTTTCTCTCCGCTGGAAAGCTGCACGCTCAGTGCCAGTGTTCTGCAGCTTCTTTCTTCACGTTTCAGCAGCTAGCACGCTCTCCGTGTGCAGGAGAAGCGGCTGAGGCTTCCTTGCCGGAGACGAGGCACCTTCGCCGGCAGAGAGCATCCTGCCGGCCGCGGTGCGCTCCGGAGCGGGGGCTTGTGCCGAAAGAGGCCGGGAACAGGCGCTTACCTTCGGACAGCTCCGGATGCCCGTCTAATGCGTCTCTTGTCGCCTACACGGCAGGGAAAAGCTTTTCCACTCTGTCTAGGAAGGAGAAAGTGTGCCAGCACAGCAAATGCCTCCCGGACTTTCCCTGCAATTCAGCAAGTGCTTTGCAGCTTGAAATTGGAAGGAAAGCCTCAGATTTAGCAGCCAGAGCTTCAGGAGGAGCAGCAGCGAGCACAGCATCGCTTTTGCAGCAGCTCCTTCCATGTGCATGTTTTTGGGAGTGGAAAGGCTTGCAGAGTGTTCAAGTAGCTTTTTCTCTCCGCTGGAAAGCTGCACGCTCAGTGCCAGTGTTCTGCAGCTTCTTTCTTCACGTTTCAGCAGCTAGCACGCTCTCCGTGTGCAGGAGAAGCGGCTGAGGCTTCCTTGCCGGAGACGAGGCACCTTCGCCGGCAGAGAGCCTCCGGCCGGCCGCGGTGCGCTCCGGAGCGGGGGCTTGTGCCGAAAGAGGCCGGGAACAGGCGCTTACCTTCGGACAGCTCCGGATGCCCGTCTAATGCGTCTCTTGCCGCCTACACGGCAGGGAAAAGCTTTTCCACTCTGTCTAGGAAGGAGAAAGTGTGCCAGCACAGCAAATGCCTCCCGGACTTTCCCTGCAATTCAGCAAGTGCTTTGCAGCTTGAAATTGGAAGGAAAGCCTCAGATTTAGCAGCCAGAGCTTCAGGAGGAGCAGCAGCGAGCACAGCATCGCTTTTGCAGCAGCTCCTTCCATGTGCATGTTTTTGGGAGTGGAAAGGCTTGCAGAGTGTTCAAGTAGCTTTTTCTCTCCGCTGGAAAGCTGCACGCTCAGTGCCAGTGTTCTGCAGCTTCTTTCTTCACGTTTCAGCAGCTAGCACGCTCTCCGTGTGCAGGAGAAGCGGCTGAGGCTTCCTTGCCGGAGACGAGGCACCTTCGCCGGCAGAGAGCCTCCGGCCGGCCGCGGTGCGCTCCGGAGCGGGGGCTTGTGCCGAAAGAGGCCGGGAACAGGCGCTTACCTTCGGACAGCTCCGGATGCCCGTCTAATGCGTCTCTTGTCGCCTACACGGCAGGGAAAAGCTTTTCCACTCTGTCTAGGAAGGAGAAAGTGTGCCAGCACAGCAAATGCCTCCCGGACTTTCCCTGCAATTCAGCAAGTGCTTTGCAGCTTGAAATTGGAAGGAAAGCCTCAGATTTAGCAGCCAGAGCTTCAGGAGGAGCAGCAGCGAGCACAGCATCGCTTTTGCAGCAGCTCCTTCCATGTGCATGTTTTTGGGAGTGGAAAGGCTTGCAGAGTGTTCAAGTAGCTTTTTCTCTCCGCTGGAAAGCTGCACGCTCAGTGCCAGTGTTCTGCAGCTTCTTTCTTCACGTTTCAGCAGCTAGCACGCTCTCCGTGTGCAGGAGAAGCGGCTGAGGCTTCCTTGCCGGAGACGAGGCACCTTCGCCGGCAGAGAGCCTCCGGCCGGCCGCGGTGCGCTCCGGAGCGGGGGCTTGTGCCGAAAGAGGCCGGGAACAGGCGCTTACCTTCGGACAGCTCCGGATGCCCGTCTAATGCGTCTCTTGTCGCCTACACGGCAGGGAAAAGCTTTTCCACTCTGTCTAGGAAGGAGAAAGTGTGCCAGCAGAGCAAATGCCTCCCGGACTTTCCCTGCAATTCAGCAAGTGCTTTGCAGCTTGAAATTGGAAGGAAAGCCTCAGATTTAGCAGCCAGAGCTTCAGGAGGAGCAGCAGCGAGCACAGCATCGCTTTTGCAGCAGCTCCTTCCATGTGCATGTTTTTGGGAGTGGAAAGGCTTGCAGAGTGTTCAAGTAGCTTTTTCTCTCCGCTGGAAAGCTGCACGCTCAGTGCCAGTGTTCTGCAGCTTCTTTCTTCACGTTTCAGCAGCTAGCACGCTCTCCGTGTGCAGGAGAAGCGGCTGAGGCTTCCTTGCCGGAGACGAGGCACCTTCGCCGGCAGAGAGCCTCCGGCCGGCCGCGGTGCGCTCCGGAGCGGGGGCTTGTGCCGAAAGAGGCCGGGAACAGGCGCTTACCTTCGGACAGCTCCGGATGCCCGTCTAATGCGTCTCTTGTCGCCTACACGGCAGGGAAAAGCTTTTCCACTCTGTCTAGGAAGGAGAAAGTGTGCCAGCAGAGCAAATGCCTCCCGGACTTTCCCTGCAATTCAGCAAGTGCTTTGCAGCTTGAAATTGGAAGGAAAGCCTCAGATTTAGCAGCCAGAGCTTCAGGAGGAGCAGCAGCGAGCACAGCATCGCTTTTGCAGCAGCTCCTTCCATGTGCATGTTTTTGGGAGTGGAAAGGCTTGCAGAGTGTTCAAGTAGCTTTTTCTCTCCGCTGGAAAGCTGCACGCTCAGTGCCAGTGTTCTGCAGCTTCTTTCTTCACGTTTCAGCAGCTAGCACGCTCTCCGTGTGCAGGAGAAGCGGCTGAGGCTTCCTTGCCGGAGACGAGGCACCTTCGCCGGCAGAGAGCCTCCGGCCGGCCGCGGTGCGCTCCGGAGCGGGGGCTTGTGCCGAAAGAGGCCGGGAACAGGCGCTTACCTTCGGACAGCTCCGGATGCCCGTCTAATGCGTCTCTTGTCGCCTACACGGCAGGGAAAAGCTTTTCCACTCTGTCTAGGAAGGAGAAAGTGTGCCAGCACAGCAAATGCCTCCCGGACTTTCCCTGCAATTCAGCAAGTGCTTTGCAGCTTGAAATTGGAAGGAAAGCCTCAGATTTAGCAGCCAGAGCTTCAGGAGGAGCAGCAGCGAGCACAGCATCGCTTTTGCAGCAGCTCCTTCCATGTGCATGTTTTTGGGAGTGGAAAGGCTTGCAGAGTGTTCAAGTAGCTTTTTCTCTCCGCTGGAAAGCTGCACGCTCAGTGCCAGTGTTCTGCAGCTTCTTTCTTCACGTTTCAGCAGCTAGCACGCTCTCCGTGTGCAGGAGAAGCGGCTGAGGCTTCCTTGCCGGAGACGAGGCACCTTCGCCGGCAGAGAGCCTCCGGCCGGCCGCGGTGCGCTCCGGAGCGGGGGCTTGTGCCGAAAGAGGCCGGGAACAGGCGCTTACCTTCGGACAGCTCCGGATGCCCGTCTAATGCGTCTCTTGCCGCCTACACGGCAGGGAAAAGCTTTTCCACTCTGTCTAGGAAGGAGAAAGTGTGCCAGCACAGCAAATGCCTCCCGGACTTTCCCTGCAATTCAGCAAGTGCTTTGCAGCTTGAAATTGGAAGGAAAGCCTCAGATTTAGCAGCCAGAGCTTCAGGAGGAGCAGCAGCGAGCACAGCATCGCTTTTGCAGCAGCTCCTTCCATGTGCATGTTTTTGGGAGTGGAAAGGCTTGCAGAGTGTTCAAGTAGCTTTTTCTCTCCGCTGGAAAGCTGCACGCTCAGTGCCAGTGTTCTGCAGCTTCTTTCTTCACGTTTCAGCAGCTAGCACGCTCTCCGTGTGCAGGAGAAGCGGCTGAGGCTTCCTTGCCGGAGACGAGGCACCTTCGCCGGCAGAGAGCCTCCGGCCGGCCGCGGTGCGCTCCGGAGCGGGGGCTTGTGCCGAAAGAGGCCGGGAACAGGCGCTTACCTTCGGACAGCTCCGGATGCCCGTCTAATGCGTCTCTTGTCGCCTACACGGCAGGGAAAAGCTTTTCCACTCTGTCTAGGAAGGAGAAAGTGTGCCAGCACAGCAAATGCCTCCCGGACTTTCCCTGCAATTCAGCAAGTGCTTTGCAGCTTGAAATTGGAAGGAAAGCCTCAGATTTAGCAGCCAGAGCTTCAGGAGGAGCAGCAGCGAGCACAGCATCGCTTTTGCAGCAGCTCCTTCCATGTGCATGTTTTTGGGAGTGGAAAGGCTTGCAGAGTGTTCAAGTAGCTTTTTCTCTCCGCTGGAAAGCTGCACGCTCAGTGCCAGTCTTCTGCAGCTTCTTTCTTCACGTTTCAGCAGCTAGCACGCTCTCCGTGTGCAGGAGAAGCGGCTGAGGCTTCCTTGCCGGAGACGAGGCACCTTCGCCGGCAGAGAGCCTCCGGCCGGCCGCGGTGCGCTCCGGAGCGGGGGCTTGTGCCGAAAGAGGCCGGGAACAGGCGCTTACCTTCGGACAGCTCCGGATGCCCGTCTAATGCGTCTCTTGTCGCCTACACGGCAGGGAAAAGCTTTTCCACTCTGTCTAGGAAGGAGAAAGTGTGCCAGCACAGCAAATGCCTCCCGGACTTTCCCTGCAATTCAGCAAGTGCTTTGCAGCTTGAAATTGGAAGGAAAGCCTCAGATTTAGCAGCCAGAGCTTCAGGAGGAGCAGCAGCGAGCACAGCATCGCTTTTGCAGCAGCTCCTTCCATGTGCATGTTTTTGGGAGTGGAAAGGCTTGCAGAGTGTTCAAGTAGCTTTTTCTCTCCGCTGGAAAGCTGCACGCTCAGTGCCAGTGTTCTGCAGCTTCTTTCTTCACGTTTCAGCAGCTAGCACGCTCTCCGTGTGCAGGAGAAGCGGCTGAGGCTTCCTTGCCGGAGACGAGGCACCTTCGCCGGCAGAGAGCCTCCGGCCGGCCGCGGTGCGCTCCGGAGCGGGGGCTTGTGCCGAAAGAGGCCGGGAACAGGCGCTTACCTTCGGACAGCTCCGGATGCCCGTCTAATGCGTCTCTTGTCGCCTACACGGCAGGGAAAAGCTTTTCCACTCTGTCTAGGAAGGAGAAAGTGTGCCAGCACAGCAAATGCCTCCCGGACTTTCCCTGCAATTCAGCAAGTGCTTTGCAGCTTGAAATTGGAAGGAAAGCCTCAGATTTAGCAGCCAGAGCTTCAGGAGGAGCAGCAGCGAGCACAGCATCGCTTTTGCAGCAGCTCCTTCCATGTGCATGTTTTTGGGAGTGGAAAGGCTTGCAGAGTGTTCAAGTAGCTTTTTCTCTCCGCTGGAAAGCTGCACGCTCAGTGCCAGTGTTCTGCAGCTTCTTTCTTCACGTTTCAGCAGCTAGCACGCTCTCCGTGTGCAGGAGAAGCGGCTGAGGCTTCCTTGCCGGAGAAGCGGCACCTTCGCCGGCAGAGAGCCTCCGGCCGGCCGCGGTGCGCTCCGGAGCGGGGGCTTGTGCCGAAAGAGGCCGGGAACAGGCGCTTACCTTCGGACAGCTCCGGATGCCCGTCTAATGCGTCTCTTGTCGCCTACACGGCAGGGAAAAGCTTTTCCACTCTGTCTAGGAAGGAGAAAGTGTGCCAGCACAGCAAATGCCTCCCGGACTTTCCCTGCAATTCAGCAAGTGCTTTGCAGCTTGAAATTGGAAGGAAAGCCTCAGATTTAGCAGCCAGAGCTTCAGGAGGAGCAGCAGCGAGCACAGCATCGCTTTTGCAGCAGCTCCTTCCATGTGCATGTTTTTGGGAGTGGAAAGGCTTGCAGAGTGTTCAAGTAGCTTTTTCTCTCCGCTGGAAAGCTGCACGCTCAGTGCCAGTGTTCTGCAGCTTCTTTCTTCACGTTTCAGCAGCTAGCACGCTCTCCGTGTGCAGGAGAAGCGGCTGAGGCTTCCTTGCCGGAGACGAGGCACCTTCGCCGGCAGAGAGCCTCCGGCCGGCCGCGGTGCGCTCCGGAGCGGGGGCTTGTGCCGAAAGAGGCCGGGAACAGGCGCTTACCTTCGGACAGCTCCGGATGCCCGTCTAATGCGTCTCTTGTCGCCTACACGGCAGGGAAAAGCTTTTCCACTCTGTCTAGGAAGGAGAAAGTGTGCCAGCACAGCAAATGCCTCCCGGACTTTCCCTGCAATTCAGCAAGTGCTTTGCAGCTTGAAATTGGAAGGAAAGCCTCAGATTTAGCAGCCAGAGCTTCAGGAGGAGCAGCAGCGAGCACAGCATCGCTTTTGCAGCAGCTCCTTCCATGTGCATGTTTTTGGGAGTGGAAAGGCTTGCAGAGTGTTCAAGTAGCTTTTTCTCTCCGCTGGAAAGCTGCACGCTCAGTGCCAGTGTTCTGCAGCTTCTTTCTTCACGTTTCAGCAGCTAGCACGCTCTCTGTGTGCAGGAGAAGCGGCTGAGGCTTCCTTGCCGGAGACGAGGCACCTTCGCCGGCAGAGAGCCTCCGGCCGGCCGCGGTGCGCTCCGGAGCGGGGGCTTGTGCCGAAAGAGGCCGGGAACAGGCGCTTACCTTCGGACAGCTCCGGATGCCCGTCTAATGCGTCTCTTGTCGCCTACACGGCAGGGAAAAGCTTTTCCACTCTGTCTAGGAAGGAGAAAGTGTGCCAGCAGAGCAAATGCCTCCCGGACTTTCCCTGCAATTCAGCAAGTGCTTTGCAGCTTGAAATTGGAAGGAAAGCCTCAGATTTAGCAGCCAGAGCTTCAGGAGGAGCAGCAGCGAGCACAGCATCGCTTTTGCAGCAGCTCCTTCCATGTGCATGTTTTTGGGAGTGGAAAGGCTTGCAGAGTGTTCAAGTAGCTTTTTCTCTCCGCTGGAAAGCTGCACGCTCAGTGCCAGTGTTCTGCAGCTTCTTTCTTCACGTTTCAGCAGCTAGCACGCTCTCCGTGTGCAGGAGAAGCGGCTGAGGCTTCCTTGCCGGAGACGAGGCACCTTCGCCGGCAGAGAGCCTCCGGCCGGCCGCGGTGCGCTCCGGAGCGGGGGCTTGTGCCGAAAGAGGCCGGGAACAGGCGCTTACCTTCGGACAGCTCCGGATGCCCGTCTAATGCGTCTCTTGTCGCCTACACGGCAGGGAAAAGCTTTTCCACTCTGTCTAGGAAGGAGAAAGTGTGCCAGCACAGCAAATGCCTCCCGGACTTTCCCTGCAATTCAGCAAGTGCTTTGCAGCTTGAAATTGGAAGGAAAGCCTCAGATTTAGCAGCCAGAGCTTCAGGAGGAGCAGCAGCGAGCACAGCATCGCTTTTGCAGCAGCTCCTTCCATGTGCATGTTTTTGGGAGTGGAAAGGCTTGCAGAGTGTTCAAGTAGCTTTTTCTCTCCGCTGGAAAGCTGCACGCTCAGTGCCAGTGTTCTGCAGCTTCTTTCTTCACGTTTCAGCAGCTAGCACGCTCTCCGTGTGCAGGAGAAGCGGCTGAGGCTTCCTTGCCGGAGACGAGGCACCTTCGCCGGCAGAGAGCCTCCGGCCGGCCGCGGTGCGCTCCGGAGCGGGGGCTTGTGCCGAAAGAGGCCGGGAACAGGCGCTTACCTTCGGACAGCTCCGGATGCCCGTCTAATGCGTCTCTTGTCGCCTACACGGCAGGGAAAAGCTTTTCCACTCTGTCTAGGAAGGAGAAAGTGTGCCAGCACAGCAAATGCCTCCCGGACTTTCCCTGCAATTCAGCAAGTGCTTTGCAGCTTGAAATTGGAAGGAAAGCCTCAGATTTAGCAGCCAGAGCTTCAGGAGGAGCAGCAGCGAGCACAGCATCGCTTTTGCAGCAGCTCCTTCCATGTGCATGTTTTTGGGAGTGGAAAGGCTTGCAGAGTGTTCAAGTAGCTTTTTCTCTCCGCTGGAAAGCTGCACGCTCAGTGCCAGTGTTCTGCAGCTTCTTTCTTCACGTTTCAGCAGCTAGCACGCTCTCCGTGTGCAGGAGAAGCGGCTGAGGCTTCCTTGCCGGAGACGAGGCACCTTCGCCGGCAGAGAGCCTCCGGCCGGCCGCGGTGCGCTCCGGAGCGGGGGCTTGTGCCGAAAGAGGCCGGGAACAGGCGCTTACCTTCGGACAGCTCCGGATGCCCGTCTAATGCGTCTCTTGTCGCCTACACGGCAGGGAAAAGCTTTTCCACTCTGTCTAGGAAGGAGAAAGTGTGCCAGCACAGCAAATGCCTCCCGGACTTTCCCTGCAATTCAGCAAGTGCTTTGCAGCTTGAAATTGGAAGGAAAGCCTCAGATTTAGCAGCCAGAGCTTCAGGAGGAGCAGCAGCGAGCACAGCATCGCTTTTGCAGCAGCTCCTTCCATGTGCATGTTTTTGGGAGTGGAAAGGCTTGCAGAGTGTTCAAGTAGCTTTTTCTCTCCGCTGGAAAGCTGCACGCTCAGTGCCAGTGTTCTGCAGCTTCTTTCTTCACGTTTCAGCAGCTAGCACGCTCTCCGTGTGCAGGAGAAGCGGCTGAGGCTTCCTTGCCGGAGACGAGGCACCTTCGCCGGCAGAGAGCCTCCGGCCGGCCGCGGTGCGCTCCGGAGCGGGGGCTTGTGCCGAAAGAGGCCGGGAACAGGCGCTTACCTTCGGACAGCTCCGGATGCCCGTCTAATGCGTCTCTTGTCGCCTACACGGCAGGGAAAAGCTTTTCCACTCTGTCTAGGAAGGAGAAAGTGTGCCAGCACAGCAAATGCCTCCCGGACTTTCCCTGCAATTCAGCAAGTGCTTTGCAGCTTGAAATTGGAAGGAAAGCCTCAGATTTAGCAGCCAGAGCTTCAGGAGGAGCAGCAGCGAGCACAGCATCGCTTTTGCAGCAGCTCCTTCCATGTGCATGTTTTTGGGAGTGGAAAGGCTTGCAGAGTGTTCAAGTAGCTTTTTCTCTCCGCTGGAAAGCTGCACGCTCAGTGCCAGTGTTCTGCAGCTTCTTTCTTCACGTTTCAGCAGCTAGCACGCTCTCCGTGTGCAGGAGAAGCGGCTGAGGCTTCCTTGCCGGAGAAGCGGCACCTTCGCCGGCAGAGAGCCTCCGGCCGGCCGCGGTGCGCTCCGGAGCGGGGGCTTGTGCCGAAAGAGGCCGGGAACAGGCGCTTACCTTCGGACAGCTCCGGATGCCCGTCTAATGCGTCTCTTGTCGCCTACACGGCAGGGAAAAGCTTTTCCACTCTGTCTAGGAAGGAGAAAGTGTGCCAGCACAGCAAATGCCTCCCGGACTTTCCCTGCAATTCAGCAAGTGCTTTGCAGCTTGAAATTGGAAGGAAAGCCTCAGATTTAGCAGCCAGAGCTTCAGGAGGAGCAGCAGCGAGCACAGCATCGCTTTTGCAGCAGCTCCTTCCATGTGCATGTTTTTGGGAGTGGAAAGGCTTGCAGAGTGTTCAAGTAGCTTTTTCTCTCCGCTGGAAAGCTGCACGCTCAGTGCCAGTCTTCTGCAGCTTCTTTCTTCACGTTTCAGCAGCTAGCACGCTCTCCGTGTGCAGGAGAAGCGGCTGAGGCTTCCTTGCCGGAGACGAGGCACCTTCGCCGGCAGAGAGCCTCCGGCCGGCCGCGGTGCGCTCCGGAGCGGGGGCTTGTGCCGAAAGAGGCCGGGAACAGGCGCTTACCTTCGGACAGCTCCGGATGCCCGTCTAATGCGTCTCTTGTCGCCTACACGGCAGGGAAAAGCTTTTCCACTCTGTCTAGGAAGGAGAAAGTGTGCCAGCAGAGCAAATGCCTCCCGGACTTTCCCTGCAATTCAGCAAGTGCTTTGCAGCTTGAAATTGGAAGGAAAGCCTCAGATTTAGCAGCCAGAGCTTCAGGAGGAGCAGCAGCGAGCACAGCATCGCTTTTGCAGCAGCTCCTTCCATGTGCATGTTTTTGGGAGTGGAAAGGCTTGCAGAGTGTTCAAGTAGCTTTTTCTCTCCGCTGGAAAGCTGCACGCTCAGTGCCAGTGTTCTGCAGCTTCTTTCTTCACGTTTCAGCAGCTAGCACGCTCTCCGTGTGCAGGAGAAGCGGCTGAGGCTTCCTTGCCGGAGACGAGGCACCTTCGCCGGCAGAGAGCCTCCGGCCGGCCGCGGTGCGCTCCGGAGCAGGGGCTTGTGCCGAAAGAGGCCGGGAACAGGCGCTTACCTTCGGACAGCTCCGGATGCCCGTCTAATGCGTCTCTTGTCGCCTACACGGCAGGGAAAAGCTTTTCCACTCTGTCTAGGAAGGAGAAAGTGTGCCAGCACAGCAAATGCCTCCCGGACTTTCCCTGCAATTCAGCAAGTGCTTTGCAGCTTGAAATTGGAAGGAAAGCCTCAGATTTAGCAGCCAGAGCTTCAGGAGGAGCAGCAGCGAGCACAGCATCGCTTTTGCAGCAGCTCCTTCCATGTGCATGTTTTTGGGAGTGGAAAGGCTTGCAGAGTGTTCAAGTAGCTTTTTCTCTCCGCTGGAAAGCTGCACGCTCAGTGCCAGTGTTCTGCAGCTTCTTTCTTCACGTTTCAGCAGCTAGCACGCTCTCCGTGTGCAGGAGAAGCGGCTGAGGCTTCCTTGCCGGAGACGAGGCACCTTCGCCGGCAGAGAGCCTCCGGCCGGCCGCGGTGCGCTCCGGAGCGGGGGCTTGTGCCGAAAGAGGCCGGGAACAGGCGCTTACCTTCGGACAGCTCCGGATGCCCGTCTAATGCGTCTCTTGTCGCCTACACGGCAGGGAAAAGCTTTTCCACTCTGTCTAGGAAGGAGAAAGTGTGCCAGCACAGCAAATGCCTCCCGGACTTTCCCTGCAATTCAGCAAGTGCTTTGCAGCTTGAAATTGGAAGGAAAGCCTCAGATTTAGCAGCCAGAGCTTCAGGAGGAGCAGCAGCGAGCACAGCATCGCTTTTGCAGCAGCTCCTTCCATGTGCATGTTTTTGGGAGTGGAAAGGCTTGCAGAGTGTTCAAGTAGCTTTTTCTCTCCGCTGGAAAGCTGCACGCTCAGTGCCAGTGTTCTGCAGCTTCTTTCTTCACGTTTCAGCAGCTAGCACGCTCTCCGTGTGCAGGAGAAGCGGCTGAGGCTTCCTTGCCGGAGACGAGGCACCTTCGCCGGCAGAGAGCCTCCGGCCGGCCGCGGTGCGCTCCGGAGCGGGGGCTTGTGCCGAAAGAGGCCGGGAACAGGCGCTTACCTTCGGACAGCTCCGGATGCCCGTCTAATGCGTCTCTTGTCGCCTACACGGCAGGGAAAAGCTTTTCCACTCTGTCTAGGAAGGAGAAAGTGTGCCAGCACAGCAAATGCCTCCCGGACTTTCCCTGCAATTCAGCAAGTGCTTTGCAGCTTGAAATTGGAAGGAAAGCCTCAGATTTAGCAGCCAGAGCTTCAGGAGGAGCAGCAGCGAGCACAGCATCGCTTTTGCAGCAGCTCCTTCCATGTGCATGTTTTTGGGAGTGGAAAGGCTTGCAGAGTGTTCAAGTAGCTTTTTCTCTCCGCTGGAAAGCTGCACGCTCAGTGCCAGTGTTCTGCAGCTTCTTTCTTCACGTTTCAGCAGCTAGCACGCTCTCCGTGTGCAGGAGAAGCGGCTGAGGCTTCCTTGCCGGAGACGAGGCACCTTCGCCGGCAGAGAGCCTCCGGCCGGCCGCGGTGCGCTCCGGAGCGGGGGCTTGTGCCGAAAGAGGCCGGGAACAGGCGCTTACCTTCGGACAGCTCCGGATGCCCGTCTAATGCGTCTCTTGTCGCCTACACGGCAGGGAAAAGCTTTTCCACTCTGTCTAGGAAGGAGAAAGTGTGCCAGCAGAGCAAATGCCTCCCGGACTTTCCCTGCAATTCAGCAAGTGCTTTGCAGCTTGAAATTGGAAGGAAAGCCTCAGATTTAGCAGCCAGAGCTTCAGGAGGAGCAGCAGCGAGCACAGCATCGCTTTTGCAGCAGCTCCTTCCATGCGCATGTTTTTGGGAGTGGAAAGGCTTGCAGAGTGTTCAAGTAGCTTTTTCTCTCCGCTGGAAAGCTGCACGCTCAGTGCCAGTGTTCTGCAGCTTCTTTCTTCACGTTTCAGCAGCTAGCACGCTCTCCGTGTGCAGGAGAAGCGGCTGAGGCTTCCTTGCCGGAGAAGCGGCACCTTCGCCGGCAGAGAGCCTCCGGCCGGCCGCGGTGCGCTCCGGAGCGGGGGCTTGTGCCGAAAGAGGCCGGGAACAGGCGCTTACCTTCGGACAGCTCCGGATGCCCGTCTAATGCGTCTCTTGTCGCCTACACGGCAGGGAAAAGCTTTTCCACTCTGTCTAGGAAGGAGAAAGTGTGCCAGCAGAGCAAATGCCTCCCGGACTTTCCCTGCAATTCAGCAAGTGCTTTGCAGCTTGAAATTGGAAGGAAAGCCTCAGATTTAGCAGCCAGAGCTTCAGGAGGAGCAGCAGCGAGCACAGCATCGCTTTTGCAGCAGCTCCTTCCATGTGCATGTTTTTGGGAGTGGAAAGGCTTGCAGAGTGTTCAAGTAGCTTTTTCTCTCCGCTGGAAAGCTGCACGCTCAGTGCCAGTGTTCTGCAGCTTCTTTCTTCACGTTTCAGCAGCTAGCACGCTCTCCGTGTGCAGGAGAAGCGGCTGAGGCTTCCTTGCCGGAGACGAGGCACCTTCGCCGGCAGAGAGCCTCCGGCCGGCCGCGGTGCGCTCCGGAGCGGGGGCTTGTGCCGAAAGAGGCCGGGAACAGGCGCTTACCTTCGGACAGCTCCGGATGCCCGTCTAATGCGTCTCTTGTCGCCTACACGGCAGGGAAAAGCTTTTCCACTCTGTCTAGGAAGGAGAAAGTGTGCCAGCACAGCAAATGCCTCCCGGACTTTCCCTGCAATTCAGCAAGTGCTTTGCAGCTTGAAATTGGAAGGAAAGCCTCAGATTTAGCAGCCAGAGCTTCAGGAGGAGCAGCAGCGAGCACAGCATCGCTTTTGCAGCAGCTCCTTCCATGCGCATGTTTTTGGGAGTGGAAAGGCTTGCAGAGTGTTCAAGTAGCTTTTTCTCTCCGCTGGAAAGCTGCACGCTCAGTGCCAGTGTTCTGCAGCTTCTTTCTTCACGTTTCAGCAGCTAGCACGCTCTCCGTGTGCAGGAGAAGCGGCTGAGGCTTCCTTGCCGGAGACGAGGCACCTTCGCCGGCAGAGAGCCTCCGGCCGGCCGCGGTGCGCTCCGGAGCGGGGGCTTGTGCCGAAAGAGGCCGGGAACAGGCGCTTACCTTCGGACAGCTCCGGATGCCCGTCTAATGCGTCTCTTGTCGCCTACACGGCAGGGAAAAGCTTTTCCACTCTGTCTAGGAAGGAGAAAGTGTGCCAGCACAGCAAATGCCTCCCGGACTTTCCCTGCAATTCAGCAAGTGCTTTGCAGCTTGAAATTGGAAGGAAAGCCTCAGATTTAGCAGCCAGAGCTTCAGGAGGAGCAGCAGCGAGCACAGCATCGCTTTTGCAGCAGCTCCTTCCATGTGCATGTTTTTGGGAGTGGAAAGGCTTGCAGAGTGTTCAAGTAGCTTTTTCTCTCCGCTGGAAAGCTGCACGCTCAGTGCCAGTGTTCTGCAGCTTCTTTCTTCACGTTTCAGCAGCTAGCACGCTCTCCGTGTGCAGGAGAAGCGGCTGAGGCTTCCTTGCCGGAGACGAGGCACCTTCGCCGGCAGAGAGCCTCCGGCCGGCCGCGGTGCGCTCCGGAGCGGGGGCTTGTGCCGAAAGAGGCCGGGAACAGGCGCTTACCTTCGGACAGCTCCGGATGCCCGTCTAATGCGTCTCTTGTCGCCTACACGGCAGGGAAAAGCTTTTCCACTCTGTCTAGGAAGGAGAAAGTGTGCCAGCACAGCAAATGCCTCCCGGACTTTCCCTGCAATTCAGCAAGTGCTTTGCAGCTTGAAATTGGAAGGAAAGCCTCAGATTTAGCAGCCAGAGCTTCAGGAGGAGCAGCAGCGAGCACAGCATCGCTTTTGCAGCAGCTCCTTCCATGCGCATGTTTTTGGGAGTGGAAAGGCTTGCAGAGTGTTCAAGTAGCTTTTTCTCTCCGCTGGAAAGCTGCACGCTCAGTGCCAGTGTTCTGCAGCTTCTTTCTTCACGTTTCAGCAGCTAGCACGCTCTCCGTGTGCAGGAGAAGCGGCTGAGGCTTCCTTGCCGGAGAAGCGGCACCTTCGCCGGCAGAGAGCCTCCGGCCGGCCGCGGTGCGCTCCGGAGCGGGGGCTTGTGCCGAAAGAGGCCGGGAACAGGCGCTTACCTTCGGACAGCTCCGGATGCCCGTCTAATGCGTCTCTTGTCGCCTACACGGCAGGGAAAAGCTTTTCCACTCTGTCTAGGAAGGAGAAAGTGTGCCAGCACAGCAAATGCCTCCCGGACTTTCCCTGCAATTCAGCAAGTGCTTTGCAGCTTGAAATTGGAAGGAAAGCCTCAGATTTAGCAGCCAGAGCTTCAGGAGGAGCAGCAGCGAGCACAGCATCGCTTTTGCAGCAGCTCCTTCCATGTGCATGTTTTTGGGAGTGGAAAGGCTTGCAGAGTGTTCAAGTAGCTTTTTCTCTCCGCTGGAAAGCTGCACGCTCAGTGCCAGTGTTCTGCAGCTTCTTTCTTCACGTTTCAGCAGCTAGCACGCTCTCCGTGTGCAGGAGAAGCGGCTGAGGCTTCCTTGCCGGAGACGAGGCACCTTCGCCGGCAGAGAGCCTCCGGCCGGCCGCGGTGCGCTCCGGAGCGGGGGCTTGTGCCGAAAGAGGCCGGGAACAGGCGCTTACCTTCGGACAGCTCCGGATGCCCGTCTAATGCGTCTCTTGTCGCCTACACGGCAGGGAAAAGCTTTTCCACTCTGTCTAGGAAGGAGAAAGTGTGCCAGCACAGCAAATGCCTCCCGGACTTTCCCTGCAATTCAGCAAGTGCTTTGCAGCTTGAAATTGGAAGGAAAGCCTCAGATTTAGCAGCCAGAGCTTCAGGAGGAGCAGCAGCGAGCACAGCATCGCTTTTGCAGCAGCTCCTTCCATGTGCATGTTTTTGGGAGTGGAAAGGCTTGCAGAGTGTTCAAGTAGCTTTTTCTCTCCGCTGGAAAGCTGCACGCTCAGTGCCAGTGTTCTGCAGCTTCTTTCTTCACGTTTCAGCAGCTAGCACGCTCTCCGTGTGCAGGAGAAGCGGCTGAGGCTTCCTTGCCGGAGACGAGGCACCTTCGCCGGCAGAGAGCCTCCGGCCGGCCGCGGTGCGCTCCGGAGCGGGGGCTTGTGCCGAAAGAGGCCGGGAACAGGCGCTTACCTTCGGACAGCTCCGGATGCCCGTCTAATGCGTCTCTTGTCGCCTACACGGCAGGGAAAAGCTTTTCCACTCTGTCTAGGAAGGAGAAAGTGTGCCAGCACAGCAAATGCCTCCCGGACTTTCCCTGCAATTCAGCAAGTGCTTTGCAGCTTGAAATTGGAAGGAAAGCCTCAGATTTAGCAGCCAGAGCTTCAGGAGGAGCAGCAGCGAGCACAGCATCGCTTTTGCAGCAGCTCCTTCCATGTGCATGTTTTTGGGAGTGGAAAGGCTTGCAGAGTGTTCAAGTAGCTTTTTCTCTCCGCTGGAAAGCTGCACGCTCAGTGCCAGTGTTCTGCAGCTTCTTTCTTCACGTTTCAGCAGCTAGCACGCTCTCCGTGTGCAGGAGAAGCGGCTGAGGCTTCCTTGCCGGAGACGAGGCACCTTCGCCGGCAGAGAGCATCCTGCCGGCCGCGGTGCGCTCCGGAGCGGGGGCTTGTGCCGAAAGAGGCCGGGAACAGGCGCTTACCTTCGGACAGCTCCGGATGCCCGTCTAATGCGTCTCTTGTCGCCTACACGGCAGGGAAAAGCTTTTCCACTCTGTCTAGGAAGGAGAAAGTGTGCCAGCACAGCAAATGCCTCCCGGACTTTCCCTGCAATTCAGCAAGTGCTTTGCAGCTTGAAATTGGAAGGAAAGCCTCAGATTTAGCAGCCAGAGCTTCAGGAGGAGCAGCAGCGAGCACAGCATCGCTTTTGCAGCAGCTCCTTCCATGTGCATGTTTTTGGGAGTGGAAAGGCTTGCAGAGTGTTCAAGTAGCTTTTTCTCTCCGCTGGAAAGCTGCACGCTCAGTGCCAGTGTTCTGCAGCTTCTTTCTTCACGTTTCAGCAGCTAGCACGCTCTCCGTGTGCAGGAGAAGCGGCTGAGGCTTCCTTGCCGGAGACGAGGCACCTTCGCCGGCAGAGAGCATCCTGCCGGCCGCGGTGCGCTCCGGAGCGGGGGCTTGTGCCGAAAGAGGCCGGGAACAGGCGCTTACCTTCGGACAGCTCCGGATGCCCGTCTAATGCGTCTCTTGTCGCCTACACGGCAGGGAAAAGCTTTTCCACTCTGTCTAGGAAGGAGAAAGTGTGCCAGCAGAGCAAATGCCTCCCGGACTTTCCCTGCAATTCAGCAAGTGCTTTGCAGCTTGAAATTGGAAGGAAAGCCTCAGATTTAGCAGCCAGAGCTTCAGGAGGAGCAGCAGCGAGCACAGCATCGCTTTTGCAGCAGCTCCTTCCATGTGCATGTTTTTGGGAGTGGAAAGGCTTGCAGAGTGTTCAAGTAGCTTTTTCTCTCCGCTGGAAAGCTGCACGCTCAGTGCCAGTGTTCTGCAGCTTCTTTCTTCACGTTTCAGCAGCTAGCACGCTCTCCGTGTGCAGGAGAAGCGGCTGAGGCTTCCTTGCCGGAGACGAGGCACCTTCGCCGGCAGAGAGCCTCCGGCCGGCCGCGGTGCGCTCCGGAGCGGGGGCTTGTGCCGAAAGAGGCCGGGAACAGGCGCTTACCTTCGGACAGCTCCGGATGCCCGTCTAATGCGTCTCTTGTCGCCTACACGGCAGGGAAAAGCTTTTCCACTCTGTCTAGGAAGGAGAAAGTGTGCCAGCAGAGCAAATGCCTCCCGGACTTTCCCTGCAATTCAGCAAGTGCTTTGCAGCTTGAAATTGGAAGGAAAGCCTCAGATTTAGCAGCCAGAGCTTCAGGAGGAGCAGCAGCGAGCACAGCATCGCTTTTGCAGCAGCTCCTTCCATGTGCATGTTTTTGGGAGTGGAAAGGCTTGCAGAGTGTTCAAGTAGCTTTTTCTCTCCGCTGGAAAGCTGCACGCTCAGTGCCAGTGTTCTGCAGCTTCTTTCTTCACGTTTCAGCAGCTAGCACGCTCTCCGTGTGCAGGAGAAGCGGCTGAGGCTTCCTTGCCGGAGACGAGGCACCTTCGCCGGCAGAGAGCCTCCGGCCGGCCGCGGTGCGCTCCGGAGCGGGGGCTTGTGCCGAAAGAGGCCGGGAACAGGCGCTTACCTTCGGACAGCTCCGGATGCCCGTCTAATGCGTCTCTTGTCGCCTACACGGCAGGGAAAAGCTTTTCCACTCTGTCTAGGAAGGAGAAAGTGTGCCAGCACAGCAAATGCCTCCCGGACTTTCCCTGCAATTCAGCAAGTGCTTTGCAGCTTGAAATTGGAAGGAAAGCCTCAGATTTAGCAGCCAGAGCTTCAGGAGGAGCAGCAGCGAGCACAGCATCGCTTTTGCAGCAGCTCCTTCCATGTGCATGTTTTTGGGAGTGGAAAGGCTTGCAGAGTGTTCAAGTAGCTTTTTCTCTCCGCTGGAAAGCTGCACGCTCAGTGCCAGTGTTCTGCAGCTTCTTTCTTCACGTTTCAGCAGCTAGCACGCTCTCCGTGTGCAGGAGAAGCGGCTGAGGCTTCCTTGCCGGAGACGAGGCACCTTCGCCGGCAGAGAGCATCCTGCCGGCCGCGGTGCGCTCCGGAGCGGGGGCTTGTGCCGAAAGAGGCCGGGAACAGGCGCTTACCTTCGGACAGCTCCGGATGCCCGTCTAATGCGTCTCTTGTCGCCTACACGGCAGGGAAAAGCTTTTCCACTCTGTCTAGGAAGGAGAAAGTGTGCCAGCACAGCAAATGCCTCCCGGACTTTCCCTGCAATTCAGCAAGTGCTTTGCAGCTTGAAATTGGAAGGAAAGCCTCAGATTTAGCAGCCAGAGCTTCAGGAGGAGCAGCAGCGAGCACAGCATCGCTTTTGCAGCAGCTCCTTCCATGTGCATGTTTTTGGGAGTGGAAAGGCTTGCAGAGTGTTCAAGTAGCTTTTTCTCTCCGCTGGAAAGCTGCACGCTCAGTGCCAGTGTTCTGCAGCTTCTTTCTTCACGTTTCAGCAGCTAGCACGCTCTCCGTGTGCAGGAGAAGCGGCTGAGGCTTCCTTGCCGGAGACGAGGCACCTTCGCCGGCAGAGAGCCTCCGGCCGGCCGCGGTGCGCTCCGGAGCGGGGGCTTGTGCCGAAAGAGGCCGGGAACAGGCGCTTACCTTCGGACAGCTCCGGATGCCCGTCTAATGCGTCTCTTGTCGCCTACACGGCAGGGAAAAGCTTTTCCACTCTGTCTAGGAAGGAGAAAGTGTGCCAGCACAGCAAATGCCTCCCGGACTTTCCCTGCAATTCAGCAAGTGCTTTGCAGCTTGAAATTGGAAGGAAAGCCTCAGATTTAGCAGCCAGAGCTTCAGGAGGAGCAGCAGCGAGCACAGCATCGCTTTTGCAGCAGCTCCTTCCATGTGCATGTTTTTGGGAGTGGAAAGGCTTGCAGAGTGTTCAAGTAGCTTTTTCTCTCCGCTGGAAAGCTGCACGCTCAGTGCCAGTGTTCTGCAGCTTCTTTCTTCACGTTTCAGCAGCTAGCACGCTCTCCGTGTGCAGGAGAAGCGGCTGAGGCTTCCTTGCCGGAGACGAGGCACCTTCGCCGGCAGAGAGCCTCCGGCCGGCCGCGGTGCGCTCCGGAGCGGGGGCTTGTGCCGAAAGAGGCCGGGAACAGGCGCTTACCTTCGGACAGCTCCGGATGCCCGTCTAATGCGTCTCTTGTCGCCTACACGGCAGGGAAAAGCTTTTCCACTCTGTCTAGGAAGGAGAAAGTGTGCCAGCACAGCAAATGCCTCCCGGACTTTCCCTGCAATTCAGCAAGTGCTTTGCAGCTTGAAATTGGAAGGAAAGCCTCAGATTTAGCAGCCAGAGCTTCAGGAGGAGCAGCAGCGAGCACAGCATCGCTTTTGCAGCAGCTCCTTCCATGTGCATGTTTTTGGGAGTGGAAAGGCTTGCAGAGTGTTCAAGTAGCTTTTTCTCTCCGCTGGAAAGCTGCACGCTCAGTGCCAGTGTTCTGCAGCTTCTTTCTTCACGTTTCAGCAGCTAGCACGCTCTCCGTGTGCAGGAGAAGCGGCTGAGGCTTCCTTGCCGGAGACGAGGCACCTTCGCCGGCAGAGAGCCTCCGGCCGGCCGCGGTGCGCTCCGGAGCGGGGGCTTGTGCCGAAAGAGGCCGGCAACAGGCGCTTACCTTCGGACAGCTCCGGATGCCCGTCTAATGCGTCTCTTGTCGCCTACACGGCAGGGAAAAGCTTTTCCACTCTGTCTAGGAAGGAGAAAGTGTGCCAGCACAGCAAATGCCTCCCGGACTTTCCCTGCAATTCAGCAAGTGCTTTGCAGCTTGAAATTGGAAGGAAAGCCTCAGATTTAGCAGCCAGAGCTTCAGGAGGAGCAGCAGCGAGCACAGCATCGCTTTTGCAGCAGCTCCTTCCATGTGCATGTTTTTGGGAGTGGAAAGGCTTGCAGAGTGTTCAAGTAGCTTTTTCTCTCCGCTGGAAAGCTGCACGCTCAGTGCCAGTGTTCTGCAGCTTCTTTCTTCACGTTTCAGCAGCTAGCACGCTCTCCGTGTGCAGGAGAAGCGGCTGAGGCTTCCTTGCCGGAGACGAGGCACCTTCGCCGGCAGAGAGCCTCCGGCCGGCCGCGGTGCGCTCCGGAGCGGGGGCTTGTGCCGAAAGAGGCCGGGAACAGGCGCTTACCTTCGGACAGCTCCGGATGCCCGTCTAATGCGTCTCTTGTCGCCTACACGGCAGGGAAAAGCTTTTCCACTCTGTCTAGGAAGGAGAAAGTGTGCCAGCAGAGCAAATGCCTCCCGGACTTTCCCTGCAATTCAGCAAGTGCTTTGCAGCTTGAAATTGGAAGGAAAGCCTCAGATTTAGCAGCCAGAGCTTCAGGAGGAGCAGCAGCGAGCACAGCATCGCTTTTGCAGCAGCTCCTTCCATGCGCATGTTTTTGGGAGTGGAAAGGCTTGCAGAGTGTTCAAGTAGCTTTTTCTCTCCGCTGGAAAGCTGCACGCTCAGTGCCAGTGTTCTGCAGCTTCTTTCTTCACGTTTCAGCAGCTAGCACGCTCTCCGTGTGCAGGAGAAGCGGCTGAGGCTTCCTTGCCGGAGACGAGGCACCTTCGCCGGCAGAGAGCCTCCGGCCGGCCGCGGTGCGCTCCGGAGCGGGGGCTTGTGCCGAAAGAGGCCGGGAACAGGCGCTTACCTTCGGACAGCTCCGGATGCCCGTCTAATGCGTCTCTTGTCGCCTACACGGCAGGGAAAAGCTTTTCCACTCTGTCTAGGAAGGAGAAAGTGTGCCAGCACAGCAAATGCCTCCCGGACTTTCCCTGCAATTCAGCAAGTGCTTTGCAGCTTGAAATTGGAAGGAAAGCCTCAGATTTAGCAGCCAGAGCTTCAGGAGGAGCAGCAGCGAGCACAGCATCGCTTTTGCAGCAGCTCCTTCCATGTGCATGTTTTTGGGAGTGGAAAGGCTTGCAGAGTGTTCAAGTAGCTTTTTCTCTCCGCTGGAAAGCTGCACGCTCAGTGCCAGTGTTCTGCAGCTTCTTTCTTCACGTTTCAGCAGCTAGCACGCTCTCCGTGTGCAGGAGAAGCGGCTGAGGCTTCCTTGCCGGAGACGAGGCACCTTCGCCGGCAGAGAGCCTCCGGCCGGCCGCGGTGCGCTCCGGAGCGGGGGCTTGTGCCGAAAGAGGCCGGGAACAGGCGCTTACCTTCGGACAGCTCCGGATGCCCGTCTAATGCGTCTCTTGTCGCCTACACGGCAGGGAAAAGCTTTTCCACTCTGTCTAGGAAGGAGAAAGTGTGCCAGCAGAGCAAATGCCTCCCGGACTTTCCCTGCAATTCAGCAAGTGCTTTGCAGCTTGAAATTGGAAGGAAAGCCTCAGATTTAGCAGCCAGAGCTTCAGGAGGAGCAGCAGCGAGCACAGCATCGCTTTTGCAGCAGCTCCTTCCATGTGCATGTTTTTGGGAGTGGAAAGGCTTGCAGAGTGTTCAAGTAGCTTTTTCTCTCCGCTGGAAAGCTGCACGCTCAGTGCCAGTGTTCTGCAGCTTCTTTCTTCACGTTTCAGCAGCTAGCACGCTCTCCGTGTGCAGGAGAAGCGGCTGAGGCTTCCTTGCCGGAGACGAGGCACCTTCGCCGGCAGAGAGCCTCCGGCCGGCCGCGGTGCGCTCCGGAGCGGGGGCTTGTGCCGAAAGAGGCCGGGAACAGGCGCTTACCTTCGGACAGCTCCGGATGCCCGTCTAATGCGTCTCTTGTCGCCTACACGGCAGGGAAAAGCTTTTCCACTCTGTCTAGGAAGGAGAAAGTGTGCCAGCACAGCAAATGCCTCCCGGACTTTCCCTGCAATTCAGCAAGTGCTTTGCAGCTTGAAATTGGAAGGAAAGCCTCAGATTTAGCAGCCAGAGCTTCAGGAGGAGCAGCAGCGAGCACAGCATCGCTTTTGCAGCAGCTCCTTCCATGTGCATGTTTTTGGGAGTGGAAAGGCTTGCAGAGTGTTCAAGTAGCTTTTTCTCTCCGCTGGAAAGCTGCACGCTCAGTGCCAGTGTTCTGCAGCTTCTTTCTTCACGTTTCAGCAGCTAGCACGCTCTCCGTGTGCAGGAGAAGCGGCTGAGGCTTCCTTGCCGGAGACGAGGCACCTTCGCCGGCAGAGAGCCTCCGGCCGGCCGCGGTGCGCTCCGGAGCGGGGGCTTGTGCCGAAAGAGGCCGGGAACAGGCGCTTACCTTCGGACAGCTCCGGATGCCCGTCTAATGCGTCTCTTGTCGCCTACACGGCAGGGAAAAGCTTTTCCACTCTGTCTAGGAAGGAGAAAGTGTGCCAGCACAGCAAATGCCTCCCGGACTTTCCCTGCAATTCAGCAAGTGCTTTGCAGCTTGAAATTGGAAGGAAAGCCTCAGATTTAGCAGCCAGAGCTTCAGGAGGAGCAGCAGCGAGCACAGCATCGCTTTTGCAGCAGCTCCTTCCATGTGCATGTTTTTGGGAGTGGAAAGGCTTGCAGAGTGTTCAAGTAGCTTTTTCTCTCCGCTGGAAAGCTGCACGCTCAGTGCCAGTGTTCTGCAGCTTCTTTCTTCACGTTTCAGCAGCTAGCACGCTCTCCGTGTGCAGGAGAAGCGGCTGAGGCTTCCTTGCCGGAGACGAGGCACCTTCGCCGGCAGAGAGCCTCCGGCCGGCCGCGGTGCGCTCCGGAGCGGGGGCTTGTGCCGAAAGAGGCCGGGAACAGGCGCTTACCTTCGGACAGCTCCGGATGCCCGTCTAATGCGTCTCTTGTCGCCTACACGGCAGGGAAAAGCTTTTCCACTCTGTCTAGGAAGGAGAAAGTGTGCCAGCACAGCAAATGCCTCCCGGACTTTCCCTGCAATTCAGCAAGTGCTTTGCAGCTTGAAATTGGAAGGAAAGCCTCAGATTTAGCAGCCAGAGCTTCAGGAGGAGCAGCAGCGAGCACAGCATCGCTTTTGCAGCAGCTCCTTCCATGCGCATGTTTTTGGGAGTGGAAAGGCTTGCAGAGTGTTCAAGTAGCTTTTTCTCTCCGCTGGAAAGCTGCACGCTCAGTGCCAGTGTTCTGCAGCTTCTTTCTTCACGTTTCAGCAGCTAGCACGCTCTCCGTGTGCAGGAGAAGCGGCTGAGGCTTCCTTGCCGGAGACGAGGCACCTTCGCCGGCAGAGAGCCTCCGGCCGGCCGCGGTGCGCTCCGGAGCGGGGGCTTGTGCCGAAAGAGGCCGGGAACAGGCGCTTACCTTCGGACAGCTCCGGATGCCCGTCTAATGCGTCTCTTGTCGCCTACACGGCAGGGAAAAGCTTTTCCACTCTGTCTAGGAAGGAGAAAGTGTGCCAGCACAGCAAATGCCTCCCGGACTTTCCCTGCAATTCAGCAAGTGCTTTGCAGCTTGAAATTGGAAGGAAAGCCTCAGATTTAGCAGCCAGAGCTTCAGGAGGAGCAGCAGCGAGCACAGCATCGCTTTTGCAGCAGCTCCTTCCATGTGCATGTTTTTGGGAGTGGAAAGGCTTGCAGAGTGTTCAAGTAGCTTTTTCTCTCCGCTGGAAAGCTGCACGCTCAGTGCCAGTGTTCTGCAGCTTCTTTCTTCACGTTTCAGCAGCTAGCACGCTCTCCGTGTGCAGGAGAAGCGGCTGAGGCTTCCTTGCCGGAGACGAGGCACCTTCGCCGGCAGAGAGCCTCCGGCCGGCCGCGGTGCGCTCCGGAGCGGGGGCTTGTGCCGAAAGAGGCCGGGAACAGGCGCTTACCTTCGGACAGCTCCGGATGCCCGTCTAATGCGTCTCTTGTCGCCTACACGGCAGGGAAAAGCTTTTCCACTCTGTCTAGGAAGGAGAAAGTGTGCCAGCACAGCAAATGCCTCCCGGACTTTCCCTGCAATTCAGCAAGTGCTTTGCAGCTTGAAATTGGAAGGAAAGCCTCAGATTTAGCAGCCAGAGCTTCAGGAGGAGCAGCAGCGAGCACAGCATCGCTTTTGCAGCAGCTCCTTCCATGTGCATGTTTTTGGGAGTGGAAAGGCTTGCAGAGTGTTCAAGTAGCTTTTTCTCTCCGCTGGAAAGCTGCACGCTCAGTGCCAGTGTTCTGCAGCTTCTTTCTTCACGTTTCAGCAGCTAGCACGCTCTCCGTGTGCAGGAGAAGCGGCTGAGGCTTCCTTGCCGGAGACGAGGCACCTTCGCCGGCAGAGAGCCTCCGGCCGGCCGCGGTGCGCTCCGGAGCGGGGGCTTGTGCCGAAAGAGGCCGGGAACAGGCGCTTACCTTCGGACAGCTCCGGATGCCCGTCTAATGCGTCTCTTGTCGCCTACACGGCAGGGAAAAGCTTTTCCACTCTGTCTAGGAAGGAGAAAGTGTGCCAGCACAGCAAATGCCTCCCGGACTTTCCCTGCAATTCAGCAAGTGCTTTGCAGCTTGAAATTGGAAGGAAAGCCTCAGATTTAGCAGCCAGAGCTTCAGGAGGAGCAGCAGCGAGCACAGCATCGCTTTTGCAGCAGCTCCTTCCATGTGCATGTTTTTGGGAGTGGAAAGGCTTGCAGAGTGTTCAAGTAGCTTTTTCTCTCCGCTGGAAAGCTGCACGCTCAGTGCCAGTGTTCTGCAGCTTCTTTCTTCACGTTTCAGCAGCTAGCACGCTCTCCGTGTGCAGGAGAAGCGGCTGAGGCTTCCTTGCCGGAGACGAGGCACCTTCGCCGGCAGAGAGCCTCCGGCCGGCCGCGGTGCGCTCCGGAGCGGGGGCTTGTGCCGAAAGAGGCCGGGAACAGGCGCTTACCTTCGGACAGCTCCGGATGCCCGTCTAATGCGTCTCTTGTCGCCTACACGGCAGGGAAAAGCTTTTCCACTCTGTCTAGGAAGGAGAAAGTGTGCCAGCACAGCAAATGCCTCCCGGACTTTCCCTGCAATTCAGCAAGTGCTTTGCAGCTTGAAATTGGAAGGAAAGCCTCAGATTTAGCAGCCAGAGCTTCAGGAGGAGCAGCAGCGAGCACAGCATCGCTTTTGCAGCAGCTCCTTCCATGCGCATGTTTTTGGGAGTGGAAAGGCTTGCAGAGTGTTCAAGTAGCTTTTTCTCTCCGCTGGAAAGCTGCACGCTCAGTGCCAGTGTTCTGCAGCTTCTTTCTTCACGTTTCAGCAGCTAGCACGCTCTCCGTGTGCAGGAGAAGCGGCTGAGGCTTCCTTGCCGGAGAAGCGGCACCTTCGCCGGCAGAGAGCCTCCGGCCGGCCGCGGTGCGCTCCGGAGCGGGGGCTTGTGCCGAAAGAGGCCGGGAACAGGCGCTTACCTTCGGACAGCTCCGGATGCCCGTCTAATGCGTCTCTTGTCGCCTACACGGCAGGGAAAAGCTTTTCCACTCTGTCTAGGAAGGAGAAAGTGTGCCAGCACAGCAAATGCCTCCCGGACTTTCCCTGCAATTCAGCAAGTGCTTTGCAGCTTGAAATTGGAAGGAAAGCCTCAGATTTAGCAGCCAGAGCTTCAGGAGGAGCAGCAGCGAGCACAGCATCGCTTTTGCAGCAGCTCCTTCCATGTGCATGTTTTTGGGAGTGGAAAGGCTTGCAGAGTGTTCAAGTAGCTTTTTCTCTCCGCTGGAAAGCTGCACGCTCAGTGCCAGTGTTCTGCAGCTTCTTTCTTCACGTTTCAGCAGCTAGCACGCTCTCCGTGTGCAGGAGAAGCGGCTGAGGCTTCCTTGCCGGAGACGAGGCACCTTCGCCGGCAGAGAGCCTCCGGCCGGCCGCGGTGCGCTCCGGAGCGGGGGCTTGTGCCGAAAGAGGCCGGGAACAGGCGCTTACCTTCGGACAGCTCCGGATGCCCGTCTAATGCGTCTCTTGTCGCCTACACGGCAGGGAAAAGCTTTTCCACTCTGTCTAGGAAGGAGAAAGTGTGCCAGCAGAGCAAATGCCTCCCGGACTTTCCCTGCAATTCAGCAAGTGCTTTGCAGCTTGAAATTGGAAGGAAAGCCTCAGATTTAGCAGCCAGAGCTTCAGGAGGAGCAGCAGCGAGCACAGCATCGCTTTTGCAGCAGCTCCTTCCATGTGCATGTTTTTGGGAGTGGAAAGGCTTGCAGAGTGTTCAAGTAGCTTTTTCTCTCCGCTGGAAAGCTGCACGCTCAGTGCCAGTGTTCTGCAGCTTCTTTCTTCACGTTTCAGCAGCTAGCACGCTCTCCGTGTGCAGGAGAAGCGGCTGAGGCTTCCTTGCCGGAGAAGCGGCACCTTCGCCGGCAGAGAGCCTCCGGCCGGCCGCGGTGCGCTCCGGAGCGGGGGCTTGTGCCGAAAGAGGCCGGGAACAGGCGCTTACCTTCGGACAGCTCCGGATGCCCGTCTAATGCGTCTCTTGTCGCCTACACGGCAGGGAAAAGCTTTTCCACTCTGTCTAGGAAGGAGAAAGTGTGCCAGCACAGCAAATGCCTCCCGGACTTTCCCTGCAATTCAGCAAGTGCTTTGCAGCTTGAAATTGGAAGGAAAGCCTCAGATTTAGCAGCCAGAGCTTCAGGAGGAGCAGCAGCGAGCACAGCATCGCTTTTGCAGCAGCTCCTTCCATGCGCATGTTTTTGGGAGTGGAAAGGCTTGCAGAGTGTTCAAGTAGCTTTTTCTCTCCGCTGGAAAGCTGCACGCTCAGTGCCAGTGTTCTGAAGCTTCTTTCTTCACGTTTCAGCAGCTAGCACGCTCTCCGTGTGCAGGAGAAGCGGCTGAGGCTTCCTTGCCGGAGACGAGGCACCTTCGCCGGCAGAGAGCCTCCGGCCGGCCGCGGTGCGCTCCGGAGCGGGGGCTTGTGCCGAAAGAGGCCGGGAACAGGCGCTTACCTTCGGACAGCTCCGGATGCCCGTCTAATGCGTCTCTTGTCGCCTACACGGCAGGGAAAAGCTTTTCCACTCTGTCTAGGAAGGAGAAAGTGTGCCAGCACAGCAAATGCCTCCCGGACTTTCCCTGCAATTCAGCAAGTGCTTTGCAGCTTGAAATTGGAAGGAAAGCCTCAGATTTAGCAGCCAGAGCTTCAGGAGGAGCAGCAGCGAGCACAGCATCGCTTTTGCAGCAGCTCCTTCCATGTGCATGTTTTTGGGAGTGGAAAGGCTTGCAGAGTGTTCAAGTAGCTTTTTCTCTCCGCTGGAAAGCTGCACGCTCAGTGCCAGTGTTCTGCAGCTTCTTTCTTCACGTTTCAGCAGCTAGCACGCTCTCCGTGTGCAGGAGAAGCGGCTGAGGCTTCCTTGCCGGAGACGAGGCACCTTCGCCGGCAGAGAGCCTCCGGCCGGCCGCGGTGCGCTCCGGAGCGGGGGCTTGTGCCGAAAGAGGCCGGGAACAGGCGCTTACCTTCGGACAGCTCCGGATGCCCGTCTAATGCGTCTCTTGTCGCCTACACGGCAGGGAAAAGCTTTTCCACTCTGTCTAGGAAGGAGAAAGTGTGCCAGCAGAGCAAATGCCTCCCGGACTTTCCCTGCAATTCAGCAAGTGCTTTGCAGCTTGAAATTGGAAGGAAAGCCTCAGATTTAGCAGCCAGAGCTTCAGGAGGAGCAGCAGCGAGCACAGCATCGCTTTTGCAGCAGCTCCTTCCATGTGCATGTTTTTGGGAGTGGAAAGGCTTGCAGAGTGTTCAAGTAGCTTTTTCTCTCCGCTGGAAAGCTGCACGCTCAGTGCCAGTGTTCTGCAGCTTCTTTCTTCACGTTTCAGCAGCTAGCACGCTCTCCGTGTGCAGGAGAAGCGGCTGAGGCTTCCTTGCCGGAGAAGCGGCACCTTCGCCGGCAGAGAGCCTCCGGCCGGCCGCGGTGCGCTCCGGAGCGGGGGCTTGTGCCGAAAGAGGCCGGGAACAGGCGCTTACCTTCGGACAGCTCCGGATGCCCGTCTAATGCGTCTCTTGTCGCCTACACGGCAGGGAAAAGCTTTTCCACTCTGTCTAGGAAGGAGAAAGTGTGCCAGCACAGCAAATGCCTCCCGGACTTTCCCTGCAATTCAGCAAGTGCTTTGCAGCTTGAAATTGGAAGGAAAGCCTCAGATTTAGCAGCCAGAGCTTCAGGAGGAGCAGCAGCGAGCACAGCATCGCTTTTGCAGCAGCTCCTTCCATGTGCATGTTTTTGGGAGTGGAAAGGCTTGCAGAGTGTTCAAGTAGCTTTTTCTCTCCGCTGGAAAGCTGCACGCTCAGTGCCAGTGTTCTGCAGCTTCTTTCTTCACGTTTCAGCAGCTAGCACGCTCTCCGTGTGCAGGAGAAGCGGCTGAGGCTTCCTTGCCGGAGACGAGGCACCTTCGCCGGCAGAGAGCCTCCGGCCGGCCGCGGTGCGCTCCGGAGCGGGGGCTTGTGCCGAAAGAGGCCGGGAACAGGCGCTTACCTTCGGACAGCTCCGGATGCCCGTCTAATGCGTCTCTTGTCGCCTACACGGCAGGGAAAAGCTTTTCCACTCTGTCTAGGAAGGAGAAAGTGTGCCAGCACAGCAAATGCCTCCCGGACTTTCCCTGCAATTCAGCAAGTGCTTTGCAGCTTGAAATTGGAAGGAAAGCCTCAGATTTAGCAGCCAGAGCTTCAGGAGGAGCAGCAGCGAGCACAGCATCGCTTTTGCAGCAGCTCCTTCCATGTGCATGTTTTTGGGAGTGGAAAGGCTTGCAGAGTGTTCAAGTAGCTTTTTCTCTCCGCTGGAAAGCTGCACGCTCAGTGCCAGTGTTCTGCAGCTTCTTTCTTCACGTTTCAGCAGCTAGCACGCTCTCCGTGTGCAGGAGAAGCGGCTGAGGCTTCCTTGCCGGAGAAGCGGCACCTTCGCCGGCAGAGAGCCTCCGGCCGGCCGCGGTGCGCTCCGGAGCGGGGGCTTGTGCCGAAAGAGGCCGGGAACAGGCGCTTACCTTCGGACAGCTCCGGATGCCCGTCTAATGCGTCTCTTGTCGCCTACACGGCAGGGAAAAGCTTTTCCACTCTGTCTAGGAAGGAGAAAGTGTGCCAGCACAGCAAATGCCTCCCGGACTTTCCCTGCAATTCAGCAAGTGCTTTGCAGCTTGAAATTGGAAGGAAAGCCTCAGATTTAGCAGCCAGAGCTTCAGGAGGAGCAGCAGCGAGCACAGCATCGCTTTTGCAGCAGCTCCTTCCATGCGCATGTTTTTGGGAGTGGAAAGGCTTGCAGAGTGTTCAAGTAGCTTTTTCTCTCCGCTGGAAAGCTGCACGCTCAGTGCCAGTGTTCTGCAGCTTCTTTCTTCACGTTTCAGCAGCTAGCACGCTCTCCGTGTGCAGGAGAAGCGGCTGAGGCTTCCTTGCCGGAGACGAGGCACCTTCGCCGGCAGAGAGCCTCCGGCCGGCCGCGGTGCGCTCCGGAGCGGGGGCTTGTGCCGAAAGAGGCCGGGAACAGGCGCTTACCTTCGGACAGCTCCGGATGCCCGTCTAATGCGTCTCTTGTCGCCTACACGGCAGGGAAAAGCTTTTCCACTCTGTCTAGGAAGGAGAAAGTGTGCCAGCACAGCAAATGCCTCCCGGACTTTCCCTGCAATTCAGCAAGTGCTTTGCAGCTTGAAATTGGAAGGAAAGCCTCAGATTTAGCAGCCAGAGCTTCAGGAGGAGCAGCAGCGAGCACAGCATCGCTTTTGCAGCAGCTCCTTCCATGTGCATGTTTTTGGGAGTGGAAAGGCTTGCAGAGTGTTCAAGTAGCTTTTTCTCTCCGCTGGAAAGCTGCACGCTCAGTGCCAGTGTTCTGCAGCTTCTTTCTTCACGTTTCAGCAGCTAGCACGCTCTCCGTGTGCAGGAGAAGCGGCTGAGGCTTCCTTGCCGGAGACGAGGCACCTTCGCCGGCAGAGAGCCTCCGGCCGGCCGCGGTGCGCTCCGGAGCGGGGGCTTGTGCCGAAAGAGGCCGGGAACAGGCGCTTACCTTCGGACAGCTCCGGATGCCCGTCTAATGCGTCTCTTGTCGCCTACACGGCAGGGAAAAGCTTTTCCACTCTGTCTAGGAAGGAGAAAGTGTGCCAGCACAGCAAATGCCTCCCGGACTTTCCCTGCAATTCAGCAAGTGCTTTGCAGCTTGAAATTGGAAGGAAAGCCTCAGATTTAGCAGCCAGAGCTTCAGGAGGAGCAGCAGCGAGCACAGCATCGCTTTTGCAGCAGCTCCTTCCATGTGCATGTTTTTGGGAGTGGAAAGGCTTGCAGAGTGTTCAAGTAGCTTTTTCTCTCCGCTGGAAAGCTGCACGCTCAGTGCCAGTGTTCTGCAGCTTCTTTCTTCACGTTTCAGCAGCTAGCACGCTCTCCGTGTGCAGGAGAAGCGGCTGAGGCTTCCTTGCCGGAGACGAGGCACCTTCGCCGGCAGAGAGCCTCCGGCCGGCCGCGGTGCGCTCCGGAGCGGGGGCTTGTGCCGAAAGAGGCCGGGAACAGGCGCTTACCTTCGGACAGCTCCGGATGCCCGTCTAATGCGTCTCTTGTCGCCTACACGGCAGGGAAAAGCTTTTCCACTCTGTCTAGGAAGGAGAAAGTGTGCCAGCACAGCAAATGCCTCCCGGACTTTCCCTGCAATTCAGCAAGTGCTTTGCAGCTTGAAATTGGAAGGAAAGCCTCAGATTTAGCAGCCAGAGCTTCAGGAGGAGCAGCAGCGAGCACAGCATCGCTTTTGCAGCAGCTCCTTCCATGTGCATGTTTTTGGGAGTGGAAAGGCTTGCAGAGTGTTCAAGTAGCTTTTTCTCTCCGCTGGAAAGCTGCACGCTCAGTGCCAGTGTTCTGCAGCTTCTTTCTTCACGTTTCAGCAGCTAGCACGCTCTCCGTGTGCAGGAGAAGCGGCTGAGGCTTCCTTGCCGGAGACGAGGCACCTTCGCCGGCAGAGAGCCTCCGGCCGGCCGCGGTGCGCTCCGGAGCGGGGGCTTGTGCCGAAAGAGGCCGGGAACAGGCGCTTACCTTCGGACAGCTCCGGATGCCCGTCTAATGCGTCTCTTGTCGCCTACACGGCAGGGAAAAGCTTTTCCACTCTGTCTAGGAAGGAGAAAGTGTGCCAGCACAGCAAATGCCTCCCGGACTTTCCCTGCAATTCAGCAAGTGCTTTGCAGCTTGAAATTGGAAGGAAAGCCTCAGATTTAGCAGCCAGAGCTTCAGGAGGAGCAGCAGCGAGCACAGCATCGCTTTTGCAGCAGCTCCTTCCATGTGCATGTTTTTGGGAGTGGAAAGGCTTGCAGAGTGTTCAAGTAGCTTTTTCTCTCCGCTGGAAAGCTGCACGCTCAGTGCCAGTGTTCTGCAGCTTCTTTCTTCACGTTTCAGCAGCTAGCACGCTCTCCGTGTGCAGGAGAAGCGGCTGAGGCTTCCTTGCCGGAGACGAGGCACCTTCGCCGGCAGAGAGCCTCCGGCCGGCCGCGGTGCGCTCCGGAGCGGGGGCTTGTGCCGAAAGAGGCCGGGAACAGGCGCTTACCTTCGGACAGCTCCGGATGCCCGTCTAATGCGTCTCTTGTCGCCTACACGGCAGGGAAAAGCTTTTCCACTCTGTCTAGGAAGGAGAAAGTGTGCCAGCACAGCAAATGCCTCCCGGACTTTCCCTGCAATTCAGCAAGTGCTTTGCAGCTTGAAATTGGAAGGAAAGCCTCAGATTTAGCAGCCAGAGCTTCAGGAGGAGCAGCAGCGAGCACAGCATCGCTTTTGCAGCAGCTCCTTCCATGCGCATGTTTTTGGGAGTGGAAAGGCTTGCAGAGTGTTCAAGTAGCTTTTTCTCTCCGCTGGAAAGCTGCACGCTCAGTGCCAGTGTTCTGCAGCTTCTTTCTTCACGTTTCAGCAGCTAGCACGCTCTCCGTGTGCAGGAGAAGCGGCTGAGGCTTCCTTGCCGGAGACGAGGCACCTTCGCCGGCAGAGAGCCTCCGGCCGGCCGCGGTGCGCTCCGGAGCGGGGGCTTGTGCCGAAAGAGGCCGGGAACAGGCGCTTACCTTCGGACAGCTCCGGATGCCCGTCTAATGCGTCTCTTGTCGCCTACACGGCAGGGAAAAGCTTTTCCACTCTGTCTAGGAAGGAGAAAGTGTGCCAGCACAGCAAATGCCTCCCGGACTTTCCCTGCAATTCAGCAAGTGCTTTGCAGCTTGAAATTGGAAGGAAAGCCTCAGATTTAGCAGCCAGAGCTTCAGGAGGAGCAGCAGCGAGCACAGCATCGCTTTTGCAGCAGCTCCTTCCATGTGCATGTTTTTGGGAGTGGAAAGGCTTGCAGAGTGTTCAAGTAGCTTTTTCTCTCCGCTGGAAAGCTGCACGCTCAGTGCCAGTGTTCTGCAGCTTCTTTCTTCACGTTTCAGCAGCTAGCACGCTCTCCGTGTGCAGGAGAAGCGGCTGAGGCTTCCTTGCCGGAGACGAGGCACCTTCGCCGGCAGAGAGCCTCCGGCCGGCCGCGGTGCGCTCCGGAGCGGGGGCTTGTGCCGAAAGAGGCCGGGAACAGGCGCTTACCTTCGGACAGCTCCGGATGCCCGTCTAATGCGTCTCTTGTCGCCTACACGGCAGGGAAAAGCTTTTCCACTCTGTCTAGGAAGGAGAAAGTGTGCCAGCACAGCAAATGCCTCCCGGACTTTCCCTGCAATTCAGCAAGTGCTTTGCAGCTTGAAATTGGAAGGAAAGCCTCAGATTTAGCAGCCAGAGCTTCAGGAGGAGCAGCAGCGAGCACAGCATCGCTTTTGCAGCAGCTCCTTCCATGCGCATGTTTTTGGGAGTGGAAAGGCTTGCAGAGTGTTCAAGTAGCTTTTTCTCTCCGCTGGAAAGCTGCACGCTCAGTGCCAGTGTTCTGCAGCTTCTTTCTTCACGTTTCAGCAGCTAGCACGCTCTCCGTGTGCAGGAGAAGCGGCTGAGGCTTCCTTGCCGGAGACGAGGCACCTTCGCCGGCAGAGAGCCTCCGGCCGGCCGCGGTGCGCTCCGGAGCGGGGGCTTGTGCCGAAAGAGGCCGGGAACAGGCGCTTACCTTCGGACAGCTCCGGATGCCCGTCTAATGCGTCTCTTGTCGCCTACACGGCAGGGAAAAGCTTTTCCACTCTGTCTAGGAAGGAGAAAGTGTGCCAGCACAGCAAATGCCTCCCGGACTTTCCCTGCAATTCAGCAAGTGCTTTGCAGCTTGAAATTGGAAGGAAAGCCTCAGATTTAGCAGCCAGAGCTTCAGGAGGAGCAGCAGCGAGCACAGCATCGCTTTTGCAGCAGCTCCTTCCATGCGCATGTTTTTGGGAGTGGAAAGGCTTGCAGAGTGTTCAAGTAGCTTTTTCTCTCCGCTGGAAAGCTGCACGCTCAGTGCCAGTGTTCTGCAGCTTCTTTCTTCACGTTTCAGCAGCTAGCACGCTCTCCGTGTGCAGGAGAAGCGGCTGAGGCTTCCTTGCCGGAGACGAGGCACCTTCGCCGGCAGAGAGCCTCCGGCCGGCCGCGGTGCGCTCCGGAGCGGGGGCTTGTGCCGAAAGAGGCCGGGAACAGGCGCTTACCTTCGGACAGCTCCGGATGCCCGTCTAATGCGTCTCTTGTCGCCTACACGGCAGGGAAAAGCTTTTCCACTCTGTCTAGGAAGGAGAAAGTGTGCCAGCACAGCAAATGCCTCCCGGACTTTCCCTGCAATTCAGCAAGTGCTTTGCAGCTTGAAATTGGAAGGAAAGCCTCAGATTTAGCAGCCAGAGCTTCAGGAGGAGCAGCAGCGAGCACAGCATCGCTTTTGCAGCAGCTCCTTCCATGTGCATGTTTTTGGGAGTGGAAAGGCTTGCAGAGTGTTCAAGTAGCTTTTTCTCTCCGCTGGAAAGCTGCACGCTCAGTGCCAGTGTTCTGCAGCTTCTTTCTTCACGTTTCAGCAGCTAGCACGCTCTCCGTGTGCAGGAGAAGCGGCTGAGGCTTCCTTGCCGGAGACGAGGCACCTTCGCCGGCAGAGAGCCTCCGGCCGGCCGCGGTGCGCTCCGGAGCGGGGGCTTGTGCCGAAAGAGGCCGGGAACAGGCGCTTACCTTCGGACAGCTCCGGATGCCCGTCTAATGCGTCTCTTGTCGCCTACACGGCAGGGAAAAGCTTTTCCACTCTGTCTAGGAAGGAGAAAGTGTGCCAGCACAGCAAATGCCTCCCGGACTTTCCCTGCAATTCAGCAAGTGCTTTGCAGCTTGAAATTGGAAGGAAAGCCTCAGATTTAGCAGCCAGAGCTTCAGGAGGAGCAGCAGCGAGCACAGCATCGCTTTTGCAGCAGCTCCTTCCATGTGCATGTTTTTGGGAGTGGAAAGGCTTGCAGAGTGTTCAAGTAGCTTTTTCTCTCCGCTGGAAAGCTGCACGCTCAGTGCCAGTGTTCTGCAGCTTCTTTCTTCACGTTTCAGCAGCTAGCACGCTCTCCGTGTGCAGGAGAAGCGGCTGAGGCTTCCTTGCCGGAGACGAGGCACCTTCGCCGGCAGAGAGCCTCCGGCCGGCCGCGGTGCGCTCCGGAGCGGGGGCTTGTGCCGAAAGAGGCCGGGAACAGGCGCTTACCTTCGGACAGCTCCGGATGCCCGTCTAATGCGTCTCTTGTCGCCTACACGGCAGGGAAAAGCTTTTCCACTCTGTCTAGGAAGGAGAAAGTGTGCCAGCACAGCAAATGCCTCCCGGACTTTCCCTGCAATTCAGCAAGTGCTTTGCAGCTTGAAATTGGAAGGAAAGCCTCAGATTTAGCAGCCAGAGCTTCAGGAGGAGCAGCAGCGAGCACAGCATCGCTTTTGCAGCAGCTCCTTCCATGTGCATGTTTTTGGGAGTGGAAAGGCTTGCAGAGTGTTCAAGTAGCTTTTTCTCTCCGCTGGAAAGCTGCACGCTCAGTGCCAGTGTTCTGCAGCTTCTTTCTTCACGTTTCAGCAGCTAGCACGCTCTCCGTGTGCAGGAGAAGCGGCTGAGGCTTCCTTGCCGGAGACGAGGCACCTTCGCCGGCAGAGAGCCTCCGGCCGGCCGCGGTGCGCTCCGGAGCGGGGGCTTGTGCCGAAAGAGGCCGGGAACAGGCGCTTACCTTCGGACAGCTCCGGATGCCCGTCTAATGCGTCTCTTGTCGCCTACACGGCAGGGAAAAGCTTTTCCACTCTGTCTAGGAAGGAGAAAGTGTGCCAGCACAGCAAATGCCTCCCGGACTTTCCCTGCAATTCAGCAAGTGCTTTGCAGCTTGAAATTGGAAGGAAAGCCTCAGATTTAGCAGCCAGAGCTTCAGGAGGAGCAGCAGCGAGCACAGCATCGCTTTTGCAGCAGCTCCTTCCATGTGCATGTTTTTGGGAGTGGAAAGGCTTGCAGAGTGTTCAAGTAGCTTTTTCTCTCCGCTGGAAAGCTGCACGCTCAGTGCCAGTGTTCTGCAGCTTCTTTCTTCACGTTTCAGCAGCTAGCACGCTCTCCGTGTGCAGGAGAAGCGGCTGAGGCTTCCTTGCCGGAGACGAGGCACCTTCGCCGGCAGAGAGCCTCCGGCCGGCCGCGGTGCGCTCCGGAGCGGGGGCTTGTGCCGAAAGAGGCCGGGAACAGGCGCTTACCTTCGGACAGCTCCGGATGCCCGTCTAATGCGTCTCTTGTCGCCTACACGGCAGGGAAAAGCTTTTCCACTCTGTCTAGGAAGGAGAAAGTGTGCCAGCACAGCAAATGCCTCCCGGACTTTCCCTGCAATTCAGCAAGTGCTTTGCAGCTTGAAATTGGAAGGAAAGCCTCAGATTTAGCAGCCAGAGCTTCAGGAGGAGCAGCAGCGAGCACAGCATCGCTTTTGCAGCAGCTCCTTCCATGTGCATGTTTTTGGGAGTGGAAAGGCTTGCAGAGTGTTCAAGTAGCTTTTTCTCTCCGCTGGAAAGCTGCACGCTCAGTGCCAGTCTTCTGCAGCTTCTTTCTTCACGTTTCAGCAGCTAGCACGCTCTCCGTGTGCAGGAGAAGCGGCTGAGGCTTCCTTGCCGGAGAAGCGGCACCTTCGCCGGCAGAGAGCCTCCGGCCGGCCGCGGTGCGCTCCGGAGCGGGGGCTTGTGCCGAAAGAGGCCGGGAACAGGCGCTTACCTTCGGACAGCTCCGGATGCCCGTCTAATGCGTCTCTTGTCGCCTACACGGCAGGGAAAAGCTTTTCCACTCTGTCTAGGAAGGAGAAAGTGTGCCAGCACAGCAAATGCCTCCCGGACTTTCCCTGCAATTCAGCAAGTGCTTTGCAGCTTGAAATTGGAAGGAAAGCCTCAGATTTAGCAGCCAGAGCTTCAGGAGGAGCAGCAGCGAGCACAGCATCGCTTTTGCAGCAGCTCCTTCCATGTGCATGTTTTTGGGAGTGGAAAGGCTTGCAGAGTGTTCAAGTAGCTTTTTCTCTCCGCTGGAAAGCTGCACGCTCAGTGCCAGTGTTCTGCAGCTTCTTTCTTCACGTTTCAGCAGCTAGCACGCTCTCCGTGTGCAGGAGAAGCGGCTGAGGCTTCCTTGCCGGAGACGAGGCACCTTCGCCGGCAGAGAGCCTCCGGCCGGCCGCGGTGCGCTCCGGAGCGGGGGCTTGTGCCGAAAGAGGCCGGGAACAGGCGCTTACCTTCGGACAGCTCCGGATGCCCGTCTAATGCGTCTCTTGTCGCCTACACGGCAGGGAAAAGCTTTTCCACTCTGTCTAGGAAGGAGAAAGTGTGCCAGCAGAGCAAATGCCTCCCGGACTTTCCCTGCAATTCAGCAAGTGCTTTGCAGCTTGAAATTGGAAGGAAAGCCTCAGATTTAGCAGCCAGAGCTTCAGGAGGAGCAGCAGCGAGCACAGCATCGCTTTTGCAGCAGCTCCTTCCATGTGCATGTTTTTGGGAGTGGAAAGGCTTGCAGAGTGTTCAAGTAGCTTTTTCTCTCCGCTGGAAAGCTGCACGCTCAGTGCCAGTGTTCTGCAGCTTCTTTCTTCACGTTTCAGCAGCTAGCACGCTCTCCGTGTGCAGGAGAAGCGGCTGAGGCTTCCTTGCCGGAGACGAGGCACCTTCGCCGGCAGAGAGCCTCCGGCCGGCCGCGGTGCGCTCCGGAGCGGGGGCTTGTGCCGAAAGAGGCCGGGAACAGGCGCTTACCTTCGGACAGCTCCGGATGCCCGTCTAATGCGTCTCTTGTCGCCTACACGGCAGGGAAAAGCTTTTCCACTCTGTCTAGGAAGGAGAAAGTGTGCCAGCACAGCAAATGCCTCCCGGACTTTCCCTGCAATTCAGCAAGTGCTTTGCAGCTTGAAATTGGAAGGAAAGCCTCAGATTTAGCAGCCAGAGCTTCAGGAGGAGCAGCAGCGAGCACAGCATCGCTTTTGCAGCAGCTCCTTCCATGTGCATGTTTTTGGGAGTGGAAAGGCTTGCAGAGTGTTCAAGTAGCTTTTTCTCTCCGCTGGAAAGCTGCACGCTCAGTGCCAGTGTTCTGCAGCTTCTTTCTTCACGTTTCAGCAGCTAGCACGCTCTCCGTGTGCAGGAGAAGCGGCTGAGGCTTCCTTGCCGGAGACGAGGCACCTTCGCCGGCAGAGAGCCTCCGGCCGGCCGCGGTGCGCTCCGGAGCGGGGGCTTGTGCCGAAAGAGGCCGGGAACAGGCGCTTACCTTCGGACAGCTCCGGATGCCCGTCTAATGCGTCTCTTGTCGCCTACACGGCAGGGAAAAGCTTTTCCACTCTGTCTAGGAAGGAGAAAGTGTGCCAGCACAGCAAATGCCTCCCGGACTTTCCCTGCAATTCAGCAAGTGCTTTGCAGCTTGAAATTGGAAGGAAAGCCTCAGATTTAGCAGCCAGAGCTTCAGGAGGAGCAGCAGCGAGCACAGCATCGCTTTTGCAGCAGCTCCTTCCATGTGCATGTTTTTGGGAGTGGAAAGGCTTGCAGAGTGTTCAAGTAGCTTTTTCTCTCCGCTGGAAAGCTGCACGCTCAGTGCCAGTGTTCTGCAGCTTCTTTCTTCACGTTTCAGCAGCTAGCACGCTCTCCGTGTGCAGGAGAAGCGGCTGAGGCTTCCTTGCCGGAGACGAGGCACCTTCGCCGGCAGAGAGCCTCCGGCCGGCCGCGGTGCGCTCCGGAGCGGGGGCTTGTGCCGAAAGAGGCCGGGAACAGGCGCTTACCTTCGGACAGCTCCGGATGCCCGTCTAATGCGTCTCTTGTCGCCTACACGGCAGGGAAAAGCTTTTCCACTCTGTCTAGGAAGGAGAAAGTGTGCCAGCACAGCAAATGCCTCCCGGACTTTCCCTGCAATTCAGCAAGTGCTTTGCAGCTTGAAATTGGAAGGAAAGCCTCAGATTTAGCAGCCAGAGCTTCAGGAGGAGCAGCAGCGAGCACAGCATCGCTTTTGCAGCAGCTCCTTCCATGTGCATGTTTTTGGGAGTGGAAAGGCTTGCAGAGTGTTCAAGTAGCTTTTTCTCTCCGCTGGAAAGCTGCACGCTCAGTGCCAGTGTTCTGCAGCTTCTTTCTTCACGTTTCAGCAGCTAGCACGCTCTCCGTGTGCAGGAGAAGCGGCTGAGGCTTCCTTGCCGGAGACGAGGCACCTTCGCCGGCAGAGAGCCTCCGGCCGGCCGCGGTGCGCTCCGGAGCGGGGGCTTGTGCCGAAAGAGGCCGGGAACAGGCGCTTACCTTCGGACAGCTCCGGATGCCCGTCTAATGCGTCTCTTGTCGCCTACACGGCAGGGAAAAGCTTTTCCACTCTGTCTAGGAAGGAGAAAGTGTGCCAGCACAGCAAATGCCTCCCGGACTTTCCCTGCAATTCAGCAAGTGCTTTGCAGCTTGAAATTGGAAGGAAAGCCTCAGATTTAGCAGCCAGAGCTTCAGGAGGAGCAGCAGCGAGCACAGCATCGCTTTTGCAGCAGCTCCTTCCATGTGCATGTTTTTGGGAGTGGAAAGGCTTGCAGAGTGTTCAAGTAGCTTTTTCTCTCCGCTGGAAAGCTGCACGCTCAGTGCCAGTGTTCTGCAGCTTCTTTCTTCACGTTTCAGCAGCTAGCACGCTCTCCGTGTGCAGGAGAAGCGGCTGAGGCTTCCTTGCCGGAGAAGCGGCACCTTCGCCGGCAGAGAGCCTCCGGCCGGCCGCGGTGCGCTCCGGAGCGGGGGCTTGTGCCGAAAGAGGCCGGGAACAGGCGCTTACCTTCGGACAGCTCCGGATGCCCGTCTAATGCGTCTCTTGTCGCCTACACGGCAGGGAAAAGCTTTTCCACTCTGTCTAGGAAGGAGAAAGTGTGCCAGCAGAGCAAATGCCTCCCGGACTTTCCCTGCAATTCAGCAAGTGCTTTGCAGCTTGAAATTGGAAGGAAAGCCTCAGATTTAGCAGCCAGAGCTTCAGGAGGAGCAGCAGCGAGCACAGCATCGCTTTTGCAGCAGCTCCTTCCATGTGCATGTTTTTGGGAGTGGAAAGGCTTGCAGAGTGTTCAAGTAGCTTTTTCTCTCCGCTGGAAAGCTGCACGCTCAGTGCCAGTGTTCTGCAGCTTCTTTCTTCACGTTTCAGCAGCTAGCACGCTCTCCGTGTGCAGGAGAAGCGGCTGAGGCTTCCTTGCCGGAGAAGCGGCACCTTCGCCGGCAGAGAGCCTCCGGCCGGCCGCGGTGCGCTCCGGAGCGGGGGCTTGTGCCGAAAGAGGCCGGGAACAGGCGCTTACCTTCGGACAGCTCCGGATGCCCGTCTAATGCGTCTCTTGTCGCCTACACGGCAGGGAAAAGCTTTTCCACTCTGTCTAGGAAGGAGAAAGTGTGCCAGCACAGCAAATGCCTCCCGGACTTTCCCTGCAATTCAGCAAGTGCTTTGCAGCTTGAAATTGGAAGGAAAGCCTCAGATTTAGCAGCCAGAGCTTCAGGAGGAGCAGCAGCGAGCACAGCATCGCTTTTGCAGCAGCTCCTTCCATGTGCATGTTTTTGGGAGTGGAAAGGCTTGCAGAGTGTTCAAGTAGCTTTTTCTCTCCGCTGGAAAGCTGCACGCTCAGTGCCAGTGTTCTGCAGCTTCTTTCTTCACGTTTCAGCAGCTAGCACGCTCTCCGTGTGCAGGAGAAGCGGCTGAGGCTTCCTTGCCGGAGACGGGGCACCTTCGCCGGCAGAGAGCCTCCGGCCGGCCGCGGTGCGCTCCGGAGCGGGGGCTTGTGCCGAAAGAGGCCGGGAACAGGCGCTTACCTTCGGACAGCTCCGGATGCCCGTCTAATGCGTCTCTTGTCGCCTACACGGCAGGGAAAAGCTTTTCCACTCTGTCTAGGAAGGAGAAAGTGTGCCAGCACAGCAAATGCCTCCCGGACTTTCCCTGCAATTCAGCAAGTGCTTTGCAGCTTGAAATTGGAAGGAAAGCCTCAGATTTAGCAGCCAGAGCTTCAGGAGGAGCAGCAGCGAGCACAGCATCGCTTTTGCAGCAGCTCCTTCCATGTGCATGTTTTTGGGAGTGGAAAGGCTTGCAGAGTGTTCAAGTAGCTTTTTCTCTCCGCTGGAAAGCTGCACGCTCAGTGCCAGTGTTCTGCAGCTTCTTTCTTCACGTTTCAGCAGCTAGCACGCTCTCCGTGTGCAGGAGAAGCGGCTGAGGCTTCCTTGCCGGAGACGAGGCACCTTCGCCGGCAGAGAGCCTCCGGCCGGCCGCGGTGCGCTCCGGAGCGGGGGCTTGTGCCGAAAGAGGCCGGGAACAGGCGCTTACCTTCGGACAGCTCCGGATGCCCGTCTAATGCGTCTCTTGTCGCCTACACGGCAGGGAAAAGCTTTTCCACTCTGTCTAGGAAGGAGAAAGTGTGCCAGCACAGCAAATGCCTCCCGGACTTTCCCTGCAATTCAGCAAGTGCTTTGCAGCTTGAAATTGGAAGGAAAGCCTCAGATTTAGCAGCCAGAGCTTCAGGAGGAGCAGCAGCGAGCACAGCATCGCTTTTGCAGCAGCTCCTTCCATGTGCATGTTTTTGGGAGTGGAAAGGCTTGCAGAGTGTTCAAGTAGCTTTTTCTCTCCGCTGGAAAGCTGCACGCTCAGTGCCAGTGTTCTGCAGCTTCTTTCTTCACGTTTCAGCAGCTAGCACGCTCTCCGTGTGCAGGAGAAGCGGCTGAGGCTTCCTTGCCGGAGACGAGGCACCTTCGCCGGCAGAGAGCCTCCGGCCGGCCGCGGTGCGCTCCGGAGCGGGGGCTTGTGCCGAAAGAGGCCGGGAACAGGCGCTTACCTTCGGACAGCTCCGGATGCCCGTCTAATGCGTCTCTTGTCGCCTACACGGCAGGGAAAAGCTTTTCCACTCTGTCTAGGAAGGAGAAAGTGTGCCAGCACAGCAAATGCCTCCCGGACTTTCCCTGCAATTCAGCAAGTGCTTTGCAGCTTGAAATTGGAAGGAAAGCCTCAGATTTAGCAGCCAGAGCTTCAGGAGGAGCAGCAGCGAGCACAGCATCGCTTTTGCAGCAGCTCCTTCCATGTGCATGTTTTTGGGAGTGGAAAGGCTTGCAGAGTGTTCAAGTAGCTTTTTCTCTCCGCTGGAAAGCTGCACGCTCAGTGCCAGTGTTCTGCAGCTTCTTTCTTCACGTTTCAGCAGCTAGCACGCTCTCCGTGTGCAGGAGAAGCGGCTGAGGCTTCCTTGCCGGAGACGAGGCACCTTCGCCGGCAGAGAGCCTCCGGCCGGCCGCGGTGCGCTCCGGAGCGGGGGCTTGTGCCGAAAGAGGCCGGGAACAGGCGCTTACCTTCGGACAGCTCCGGATGCCCGTCTAATGCGTCTCTTGTCGCCTACACGGCAGGGAAAAGCTTTTCCACTCTGTCTAGGAAGGAGAAAGTGTGCCAGCACAGCAAATGCCTCCCGGACTTTCCCTGCAATTCAGCAAGTGCTTTGCAGCTTGAAATTGGAAGGAAAGCCTCAGATTTAGCAGCCAGAGCTTCAGGAGGAGCAGCAGCGAGCACAGCATCGCTTTTGCAGCAGCTCCTTCCATGTGCATGTTTTTGGGAGTGGAAAGGCTTGCAGAGTGTTCAAGTAGCTTTTTCTCTCCGCTGGAAAGCTGCACGCTCAGTGCCAGTGTTCTGCAGCTTCTTTCTTCACGTTTCAGCAGCTAGCACGCTCTCCGTGTGCAGGAGAAGCGGCTGAGGCTTCCTTGCCGGAGAAGCGGCACCTTCGCCGGCAGAGAGCCTCCGGCCGGCCGCGGTGCGCTCCGGAGCGGGGGCTTGTGCCGAAAGAGGCCGGGAACAGGCGCTTACCTTCGGACAGCTCCGGATGCCCGTCTAATGCGTCTCTTGTCGCCTACACGGCAGGGAAAAGCTTTTCCACTCTGTCTAGGAAGGAGAAAGTGTGCCAGCACAGCAAATGCCTCCCGGACTTTCCCTGCAATTCAGCAAGTGCTTTGCAGCTTGAAATTGGAAGGAAAGCCTCAGATTTAGCAGCCAGAGCTTCAGGAGGAGCAGCAGCGAGCACAGCATCGCTTTTGCAGCAGCTCCTTCCATGTGCATGTTTTTGGGAGTGGAAAGGCTTGCAGAGTGTTCAAGTAGCTTTTTCTCTCCGCTGGAAAGCTGCAGGCTCAGTGCCAGTGTTCTGCAGCTTCTTTCTTCACGTTTCAGCAGCTAGCACGCTCTCCGTGTGCAGGAGAAGCGGCTGAGGCTTCCTTGCCGGAGACGAGGCACCTTCGCCGGCAGAGAGCCTCCGGCCGGCCGCGGTGCGCTCCGGAGCGGGGGCTTGTGCCGAAAGAGGCCGGGAACAGGCGCTTACCTTCGGACAGCTCCGGATGCCCGTCTAATGCGTCTCTTGTCGCCTACACGGCAGGGAAAAGCTTTTCCACTCTGTCTAGGAAGGAGAAAGTGTGCCAGCACAGCAAATGCCTCCCGGACTTTCCCTGCAATTCAGCAAGTGCTTTGCAGCTTGAAATTGGAAGGAAAGCCTCAGATTTAGCAGCCAGAGCTTCAGGAGCAGCAGCAGCGAGCACAGCATCGCTTTTGCAGCAGCTCCTTCCATGTGCATGTTTTTGGGAGTGGAAAGGCTTGCAGAGTGTTCAAGTAGCTTTTTCTCTCCGCTGGAAAGCTGCACGCTCAGTGCCAGTGTTCTGCAGCTTCTTTCTTCACGTTTCAGCAGCTAGCACGCTCTCCGTGTGCAGGAGAAGCGGCTGAGGCTTCCTTGCCGGAGACGAGGCACCTTCGCCGGCAGAGAGCCTCCGGCCGGCCGCGGTGCGCTCCGGAGCGGGGGCTTGTGCCGAAAGAGGCCGGGAACAGGCGCTTACCTTCGGACAGCTCCGGATGCCCGTCTAATGCGTCTCTTGTCGCCTACACGGCAGGGAAAAGCTTTTCCACTCTGTCTAGGAAGGAGAAAGTGTGCCAGCACAGCAAATGCCTCCCGGACTTTCCCTGCAATTCAGCAAGTGCTTTGCAGCTTGAAATTGGAAGGAAAGCCTCAGATTTAGCAGCCAGAGCTTCAGGAGGAGCAGCAGCGAGCACAGCATCGCTTTTGCAGCAGCTCCTTCCATGTGCATGTTTTTGGGAGTGGAAAGGCTTGCAGAGTGTTCAAGTAGCTTTTTCTCTCCGCTGGAAAGCTGCACGCTCAGTGCCAGTGTTCTGCAGCTTCTTTCTTCACGTTTCAGCAGCTAGCACGCTCTCCGTGTGCAGGAGAAGCGGCTGAGGCTTCCTTGCCGGAGACGAGGCACCTTCGCCGGCAGAGAGCCTCCGGCCGGCCGCGGTGCGCTCCGGAGCGGGGGCTTGTGCCGAAAGAGGCCGGGAACAGGCGCTTACCTTCGGACAGCTCCGGATGCCCGTCTAATGCGTCTCTTGTCGCCTACACGGCAGGGAAAAGCTTTTCCACTCTGTCTAGGAAGGAGAAAGTGTGCCAGCAGAGCAAATGCCTCCCGGACTTTCCCTGCAATTCAGCAAGTGCTTTGCAGCTTGAAATTGGAAGGAAAGCCTCAGATTTAGCAGCCAGAGCTTCAGGAGGAGCAGCAGCGAGCACAGCATCGCTTTTGCAGCAGCTCCTTCCATGTGCATGTTTTTGGGAGTGGAAAGGCTTGCAGAGTGTTCAAGTAGCTTTTTCTCTCCGCTGGAAAGCTGCACGCTCAGTGCCAGTGTTCTGCAGCTTCTTTCTTCACGTTTCAGCAGCTAGCACGCTCTCCGTGTGCAGGAGAAGCGGCTGAGGCTTCCTTGCCGGAGAAGCGGCACCTTCGCCGGCAGAGAGCCTCCGGCCGGCCGCGGTGCGCTCCGGAGCGGGGGCTTGTGCCGAAAGAGGCCGGGAACAGGCGCTTACCTTCGGACAGCTCCGGATGCCCGTCTAATGCGTCTCTTGTCGCCTACACGGCAGGGAAAAGCTTTTCCACTCTGTCTAGGAAGGAGAAAGTGTGCCAGCACAGCAAATGCCTCCCGGACTTTCCCTGCAATTCAGCAAGTGCTTTGCAGCTTGAAATTGGAAGGAAAGCCTCAGATTTAGCAGCCAGAGCTTCAGGAGGAGCAGCAGCGAGCACAGCATCGCTTTTGCAGCAGCTCCTTCCATGTGCATGTTTTTGGGAGTGGAAAGGCTTGCAGAGTGTTCAAGTAGCTTTTTCTCTCCGCTGGAAAGCTGCACGCTCAGTGCCAGTGTTCTGCAGCTTCTTTCTTCACGTTTCAGCAGCTAGCACGCTCTCCGTGTGCAGGAGAAGCGGCTGAGGCTTCCTTGCCGGAGACGAGGCACCTTCGCCGGCAGAGAGCCTCCGGCCGGCCGCGGTGCGCTCCGGAGCGGGGGCTTGTGCCGAAAGAGGCCGGGAACAGGCGCTTACCTTCGGACAGCTCCGGATGCCCGTCTAATGCGTCTCTTGTCGCCTACACGGCAGGGAAAAGCTTTTCCACTCTGTCTAGGAAGGAGAAAGTGTGCCAGCACAGCAAATGCCTCCCGGACTTTCCCTGCAATTCAGCAAGTGCTTTGCAGCTTGAAATTGGAAGGAAAGCCTCAGATTTAGCAGCCAGAGCTTCAGGAGGAGCAGCAGCGAGCACAGCATCGCTTTTGCAGCAGCTCCTTCCATGTGCATGTTTTTGGGAGTGGAAAGGCTTGCAGAGTGTTCAAGTAGCTTTTTCTCTCCGCTGGAAAGCTGCACGCTCAGTGCCAGTGTTCTGCAGCTTCTTTCTTCACGTTTCAGCAGCTAGCACGCTCTCCGTGTGCAGGAGAAGCGGCTGAGGCTTCCTTGCCGGAGACGAGGCACCTTCGCCGGCAGAGAGCCTCCGGCCGGCCGCGGTGCGCTCCGGAGCGGGGGCTTGTGCCGAAAGAGGCCGGGAACAGGCGCTTACCTTCGGACAGCTCCGGATGCCCGTCTAATGCGTCTCTTGTCGCCTACACGGCAGGGAAAAGCTTTTCCACTCTGTCTAGGAAGGAGAAAGTGTGCCAGCACAGCAAATGCCTCCCGGACTTTCCCTGCAATTCAGCAAGTGCTTTGCAGCTTGAAATTGGAAGGAAAGCCTCAGATTTAGCAGCCAGAGCTTCAGGAGGAGCAGCAGCGAGCACAGCATCGCTTTTGCAGCAGCTCCTTCCATGTGCATGTTTTTGGGAGTGGAAAGGCTTGCAGAGTGTTCAAGTAGCTTTTTCTCTCCGCTGGAAAGCTGCACGCTCAGTGCCAGTGTTCTGCAGCTTCTTTCTTCACGTTTCAGCAGCTAGCACGCTCTCCGTGTGCAGGAGAAGCGGCTGAGGCTTCCTTGCCGGAGAAGCGGCACCTTCGCCGGCAGAGAGCCTCCGGCCGGCCGCGGTGCGCTCCGGAGCGGGGGCTTGTGCCGAAAGAGGCCGGGAACAGGCGCTTACCTTCGGACAGCTCCGGATGCCCGTCTAATGCGTCTCTTGTCGCCTACACGGCAGGGAAAAGCTTTTCCACTCTGTCTAGGAAGGAGAAAGTGTGCCAGCACAGCAAATGCCTCCCGGACTTTCCCTGCAATTCAGCAAGTGCTTTGCAGCTTGAAATTGGAAGGAAAGCCTCAGATTTAGCAGCCAGAGCTTCAGGAGGAGCAGCAGCGAGCACAGCATCGCTTTTGCAGCAGCTCCTTCCATGTGCATGTTTTTGGGAGTGGAAAGGCTTGCAGAGTGTTCAAGTAGCTTTTTCTCTCCGCTGGAAAGCTGCACGCTCAGTGCCAGTGTTCTGCAGCTTCTTTCTTCACGTTTCAGCAGCTAGCACGCTCTCCGTGTGCAGGAGAAGCGGCTGAGGCTTCCTTGCCGGAGACGAGGCACCTTCGCCGGCAGAGAGCCTCCGGCCGGCCGCGGTGCGCTCCGGAGCGGGGGCTTGTGCCGAAAGAGGCCGGGAACAGGCGCTTACCTTCGGACAGCTCCGGATGCCCGTCTAATGCGTCTCTTGTCGCCTACACGGCAGGGAAAAGCTTTTCCACTCTGTCTAGGAAGGAGAAAGTGTGCCAGCACAGCAAATGCCTCCCGGACTTTCCCTGCAATTCAGCAAGTGCTTTGCAGCTTGAAATTGGAAGGAAAGCCTCAGATTTAGCAGCCAGAGCTTCAGGAGGAGCAGCAGCGAGCACAGCATCGCTTTTGCAGCAGCTCCTTCCATGTGCATGTTTTTGGGAGTGGAAAGGCTTGCAGAGTGTTCAAGTAGCTTTTTCTCTCCGCTGGAAAGCTGCACGCTCAGTGCCAGTGTTCTGCAGCTTCTTTCTTCACGTTTCAGCAGCTAGCACGCTCTCCGTGTGCAGGAGAAGCGGCTGAGGCTTCCTTGCCGGAGAAGCGGCACCTTCGCCGGCAGAGAGCCTCCGGCCGGCCGCGGTGCGCTCCGGAGCGGGGGCTTGTGCCGAAAGAGGCCGGGAACAGGCGCTTACCTTCGGACAGCTCCGGATGCCCGTCTAATGCGTCTCTTGTCGCCTACACGGCAGGGAAAAGCTTTTCCACTCTGTCTAGGAAGGAGAAAGTGTGCCAGCACAGCAAATGCCTCCCGGACTTTCCCTGCAATTCAGCAAGTGCTTTGCAGCTTGAAATTGGAAGGAAAGCCTCAGATTTAGCAGCCAGAGCTTCAGGAGGAGCAGCAGCGAGCACAGCATCGCTTTTGCAGCAGCTCCTTCCATGTGCATGTTTTTGGGAGTGGAAAGGCTTGCAGAGTGTTCAAGTAGCTTTTTCTCTCCGCTGGAAAGCTGCACGCTCAGTGCCAGTGTTCTGCAGCTTCTTTCTTCACGTTTCAGCAGCTAGCACGCTCTCCGTGTGCAGGAGAAGCGGCTGAGGCTTCCTTGCCGGAGACGAGGCACCTTCGCCGGCAGAGAGCCTCCGGCCGGCCGCGGTGCGCTCCGGAGCGGGGGCTTGTGCCGAAAGAGGCCGGGAACAGGCGCTTACCTTCGGACAGCTCCGGATGCCCGTCTAATGCGTCTCTTGTCGCCTACACGGCAGGGAAAAGCTTTTCCACTCTGTCTAGGAAGGAGAAAGTGTGCCAGCAGAGCAAATGCCTCCCGGACTTTCCCTGCAATTCAGCAAGTGCTTTGCAGCTTGAAATTGGAAGGAAAGCCTCAGATTTAGCAGCCAGAGCTTCAGGAGGAGCAGCAGCGAGCACAGCATCGCTTTTGCAGCAGCTCCTTCCATGTGCATGTTTTTGGGAGTGGAAAGGCTTGCAGAGTGTTCAAGTAGCTTTTTCTCTCCGCTGGAAAGCTGCACGCTCAGTGCCAGTGTTCTGCAGCTTCTTTCTTCACGTTTCAGCAGCTAGCACGCTCTCCGTGTGCAGGAGAAGCGGCTGAGGCTTCCTTGCCGGAGACGAGGCACCTTCGCCGGCAGAGAGCCTCCGGCCGGCCGCGGTGCGCTCCGGAGCGGGGGCTTGTGCCGAAAGAGGCCGGGAACAGGCGCTTACCTTCGGACAGCTCCGGATGCCCGTCTAATGCGTCTCTTGTCGCCTACACGGCAGGGAAAAGCTTTTCCACTCTGTCTAGGAAGGAGAAAGTGTGCCAGCACAGCAAATGCCTCCCGGACTTTCCCTGCAATTCAGCAAGTGCTTTGCAGCTTGAAATTGGAAGGAAAGCCTCAGATTTAGCAGCCAGAGCTTCAGGAGGAGCAGCAGCGAGCACAGCATCGCTTTTGCAGCAGCTCCTTCCATGTGCATGTTTTTGGGAGTGGAAAGGCTTGCAGAGTGTTCAAGTAGCTTTTTCTCTCCGCTGGAAAGCTGCACGCTCAGTGCCAGTGTTCTGCAGCTTCTTTCTTCACGTTTCAGCAGCTAGCACGCTCTCCGTGTGCAGGAGAAGCGGCTGAGGCTTCCTTGCCGGAGACGAGGCACCTTCGCCGGCAGAGAGCCTCCGGCCGGCCGCGGTGCGCTCCGGAGCGGGGGCTTGTGCCGAAAGAGGCCGGGAACAGGCGCTTACCTTCGGACAGCTCCGGATGCCCGTCTAATGCGTCTCTTGTCGCCTACACGGCAGGGAAAAGCTTTTCCACTCTGTCTAGGAAGGAGAAAGTGTGCCAGCACAGCAAATGCCTCCCGGACTTTCCCTGCAATTCAGCAAGTGCTTTGCAGCTTGAAATTGGAAGGAAAGCCTCAGATTTAGCAGCCAGAGCTTCAGGAGGAGCAGCAGCGAGCACAGCATCGCTTTTGCAGCAGCTCCTTCCATGTGCATGTTTTTGGGAGTGGAAAGGCTTGCAGAGTGTTCAAGTAGCTTTTTCTCTCCGCTGGAAAGCTGCACGCTCAGTGCCAGTGTTCTGCAGCTTCTTTCTTCACGTTTCAGCAGCTAGCACGCTCTCCGTGTGCAGGAGAAGCGGCTGAGGCTTCCTTGCCGGAGACGAGGCACCTTCGCCGGCAGAGAGCCTCCGGCCGGCCGCGGTGCGCTCCGGAGCGGGGGCTTGTGCCGAAAGAGGCCGGGAACAGGCGCTTACCTTCGGACAGCTCCGGATGCCCGTCTAATGCGTCTCTTGTCGCCTACACGGCAGGGAAAAGCTTTTCCACTCTGTCTAGGAAGGAGAAAGTGTGCCAGCACAGCAAATGCCTCCCGGACTTTCCCTGCAATTCAGCAAGTGCTTTGCAGCTTGAAATTGGAAGGAAAGCCTCAGATTTAGCAGCCAGAGCTTCAGGAGGAGCAGCAGCGAGCACAGCATCGCTTTTGCAGCAGCTCCTTCCATGTGCATGTTTTTGGGAGTGGAAAGGCTTGCAGAGTGTTCAAGTAGCTTTTTCTCTCCGCTGGAAAGCTGCACGCTCAGTGCCAGTGTTCTGCAGCTTCTTTCTTCACGTTTCAGCAGCTAGCACGCTCTCCGTGTGCAGGAGAAGCGGCTGAGGCTTCCTTGCCGGAGAAGCGGCACCTTCGCCGGCAGAGAGCCTCCGGCCGGCCGCGGTGCGCTCCGGAGCGGGGGCTTGTGCCGAAAGAGGCCGGGAACAGGCGCTTACCTTCGGACAGCTCCGGATGCCCGTCTAATGCGTCTCTTGTCGCCTACACGGCAGGGAAAAGCTTTTCCACTCTGTCTAGGAAGGAGAAAGTGTGCCAGCACAGCAAATGCCTCCCGGACTTTCCCTGCAATTCAGCAAGTGCTTTGCAGCTTGAAATTGGAAGGAAAGCCTCAGATTTAGCAGCCAGAGCTTCAGGAGGAGCAGCAGCGAGCACAGCATCGCTTTTGCAGCAGCTCCTTCCATGTGCATGTTTTTGGGAGTGGAAAGGCTTGCAGAGTGTTCAAGTAGCTTTTTCTCTCCGCTGGAAAGCTGCAGGCTCAGTGCCAGTGTTCTGCAGCTTCTTTCTTCACGTTTCAGCAGCTAGCACGCTCTCCGTGTGCAGGAGAAGCGGCTGAGGCTTCCTTGCCGGAGACGAGGCACCTTCGCCGGCAGAGAGCCTCCGGCCGGCCGCGGTGCGCTCCGGAGCGGGGGCTTGTGCCGAAAGAGGCCGGGAACAGGCGCTTACCTTCGGACAGCTCCGGATGCCCGTCTAATGCGTCTCTTGTCGCCTACACGGCAGGGAAAAGCTTTTCCACTCTGTCTAGGAAGGAGAAAGTGTGCCAGCACAGCAAATGCCTCCCGGACTTTCCCTGCAATTCAGCAAGTGCTTTGCAGCTTGAAATTGGAAGGAAAGCCTCAGATTTAGCAGCCAGAGCTTCAGGAGCAGCAGCAGCGAGCACAGCATCGCTTTTGCAGCAGCTCCTTCCATGTGCATGTTTTTGGGAGTGGAAAGGCTTGCAGAGTGTTCAAGTAGCTTTTTCTCTCCGCTGGAAAGCTGCACGCTCAGTGCCAGTGTTCTGCAGCTTCTTTCTTCACGTTTCAGCAGCTAGCACGCTCTCCGTGTGCAGGAGAAGCGGCTGAGGCTTCCTTGCCGGAGACGAGGCACCTTCGCCGGCAGAGAGCCTCCGGCCGGCCGCGGTGCGCTCCGGAGCGGGGGCTTGTGCCGAAAGAGGCCGGGAACAGGCGCTTACCTTCGGACAGCTCCGGATGCCCGTCTAATGCGTCTCTTGTCGCCTACACGGCAGGGAAAAGCTTTTCCACTCTGTCTAGGAAGGAGAAAGTGTGCCAGCACAGCAAATGCCTCCCGGACTTTCCCTGCAATTCAGCAAGTGCTTTGCAGCTTGAAATTGGAAGGAAAGCCTCAGATTTAGCAGCCAGAGCTTCAGGAGGAGCAGCAGCGAGCACAGCATCGCTTTTGCAGCAGCTCCTTCCATGTGCATGTTTTTGGGAGTGGAAAGGCTTGCAGAGTGTTCAAGTAGCTTTTTCTCTCCGCTGGAAAGCTGCACGCTCAGTGCCAGTGTTCTGCAGCTTCTTTCTTCACGTTTCAGCAGCTAGCACGCTCTCCGTGTGCAGGAGAAGCGGCTGAGGCTTCCTTGCCGGAGACGAGGCACCTTCGCCGGCAGAGAGCCTCCGGCCGGCCGCGGTGCGCTCCGGAGCGGGGGCTTGTGCCGAAAGAGGCCGGGAACAGGCGCTTACCTTCGGACAGCTCCGGATGCCCGTCTAATGCGTCTCTTGTCGCCTACACGGCAGGGAAAAGCTTTTCCACTCTGTCTAGGAAGGAGAAAGTGTGCCAGCAGAGCAAATGCCTCCCGGACTTTCCCTGCAATTCAGCAAGTGCTTTGCAGCTTGAAATTGGAAGGAAAGCCTCAGATTTAGCAGCCAGAGCTTCAGGAGGAGCAGCAGCGAGCACAGCATCGCTTTTGCAGCAGCTCCTTCCATGTGCATGTTTTTGGGAGTGGAAAGGCTTGCAGAGTGTTCAAGTAGCTTTTTCTCTCCGCTGGAAAGCTGCACGCTCAGTGCCAGTGTTCTGCAGCTTCTTTCTTCACGTTTCAGCAGCTAGCACGCTCTCCGTGTGCAGGAGAAGCGGCTGAGGCTTCCTTGCCGGAGAAGCGGCACCTTCGCCGGCAGAGAGCCTCCGGCCGGCCGCGGTGCGCTCCGGAGCGGGGGCTTGTGCCGAAAGAGGCCGGGAACAGGCGCTTACCTTCGGACAGCTCCGGATGCCCGTCTAATGCGTCTCTTGTCGCCTACACGGCAGGGAAAAGCTTTTCCACTCTGTCTAGGAAGGAGAAAGTGTGCCAGCACAGCAAATGCCTCCCGGACTTTCCCTGCAATTCAGCAAGTGCTTTGCAGCTTGAAATTGGAAGGAAAGCCTCAGATTTAGCAGCCAGAGCTTCAGGAGGAGCAGCAGCGAGCACAGCATCGCTTTTGCAGCAGCTCCTTCCATGTGCATGTTTTTGGGAGTGGAAAGGCTTGCAGAGTGTTCAAGTAGCTTTTTCTCTCCGCTGGAAAGCTGCACGCTCAGTGCCAGTGTTCTGCAGCTTCTTTCTTCACGTTTCAGCAGCTAGCACGCTCTCCGTGTGCAGGAGAAGCGGCTGAGGCTTCCTTGCCGGAGACGAGGCACCTTCGCCGGCAGAGAGCCTCCGGCCGGCCGCGGTGCGCTCCGGAGCGGGGGCTTGTGCCGAAAGAGGCCGGGAACAGGCGCTTACCTTCGGACAGCTCCGGATGCCCGTCTAATGCGTCTCTTGTCGCCTACACGGCAGGGAAAAGCTTTTCCACTCTGTCTAGGAAGGAGAAAGTGTGCCAGCACAGCAAATGCCTCCCGGACTTTCCCTG
>NW_028167233.1:0-80000 GCF_963513975.1 Fringilla coelebs
GGTCCTGAAGAACCCCGAGTTCAGCCCCCACAGCCCCCCACAGCCCCCCACAGCCCCCACAGCCCCCCCAGACCCCCACAGCCCCCCACAGCCCCCCCAGCCCCCCATTTCCCCCCCAGCCCCACCTGCAGGGTCCTGAAGAACCCCGAGTTCAGCCCCACAGCCCCCCCAGGAGCCCCCAGCCCCCCATTTCCCCCAGCCCCACCTGCAGGATCCCGAAGAACCCCGAGTTCAGCCCCACAGCCCCCCCAGCCCCACAGCCCCCCCCAGCCCCCCCCCATAGCCCCCAGCCCCACCTGCAGGGGTCCCGAAGAACCCCGAGTTCACCACCACGTCGTAGGCCGTGCAGCCCCTTCCTCCTGCGGGGTCACAGCACATTTGGGGGGGTCCCGGGGGTCTGGGGGGTCCGGGGGGGGCTCGGGGGGCGCTGACCTCGGTCCAGCTCGGCGTGGGGCTCCCCCAGGCTCATGGGGATGCGGAAGGAGCCCCCGGGGCCGGGGGGGTCCCGCAGGAGCCGCTGCAGCCCCGGGGGGGGCACGGGGGGCGGCGGGGGCACCTCGGGCGAGTGGCAGACGTTGAGGAACACCTTGTGCCCCCCCTGCACGGCGCGGGTCTTGACGCACAGGCCTGGGAGGGGGTCGGGAGCCCCCCAGGAACCACAAAATGCACAGGAATCCACCGGGACGGCCCCAAAATGCACAGAAATCCACCGGGACGGCCCCAAAATCCACAAAAAACCCCAGAAACGGCCCCAAAATCCACAAAAATCCACCGGAATGGCCCCAAAATCCACAAAAAAACCCGGAAACGGCCCCAAAATCCACCGAAACAGCCCCAAAATCCACAAAAATCCACCGGGACGGCCCCAAAATCCACCGGAATGGCCCCAAAATCCACCGGAACGGCCCCAAAATCCACAAAAAACCCCCGAAACGGCCCCAAAATCCACAAAAACCCCCCGAAACGGCCCCCAAAATCCACCGGGACGGCCCCAAAATCCACCGGAATGGCCCCAAAATCCATCAGAATGGCCCCAAAATCCACAAAAAACCCCCGAAACGGCCCCAAAATCCACAAAAAACCCCCGAAACGGCCCCAAAATCCACCGGAATCCACCGGAATGGCCCCAAAATCCACCGGAATCCACCAGAACGGCCCCAAAATCCAGCCGAGCCCCCCCAAATCCACCCGAGCCCCCCAAAATCCACCCGAGCCCCCGGAACGCCCCCAAAATCCACCCGAGCCCCCCCCAAATCCAAGAGCCCAAAGGGAGAAAATTCTCAGGAACCCCCCGAAATCCAACAGAGACCCCAAAATCCACCAAAGTCCCCCAAAATCCACCAGAACCCCCCCAAATCCACCCGAGCCCCCCCAGATCCACCCGAGCCCCCCAAATCCACCCGAGCCCCCCCAAATCCAACAGCCCAGAGGGAGAAAATCCTCAGGAGCCCCCCAAAATCCAACAGAGACCCCAAAATCTACCAGAACCCCCAAAATCCACCAAAACCCCCCAAAATCCACCAGAATCCCCCAAATCCACCCGAGCCCCCCCCAAATCCAAGAGCCCAAAGGGACAAAATCCTCTGGAGCCCCCCGAAACCCAACAGAGACCCCAAAATCCACCAAAGTCTCCCCAAATCCACCAGGACCTCCCAAATCCACCAGAACCCCCCCAAACCCAAGAGCCCAAAGGGAGAAAAACCTCAGGAACACCCGAAACCGAACAGAGACCCCAAAATCTACCAAAACCCACCAAAATCCACCAGAACCCCCAAATCCACCCGAACCCCCCAAAATCAAACAGCTCTGAGGGAGAAAAACCTCAGGAAACCCCGAAACCCAACAGAGACCCCCAACTCCACCAGAGCCCCCCAAAATCCACTGGAGACCCCCCAGATCCACCCGAGCCCCCCCAAATCCAAGAGCCCAGAGAGAGAAAAACCTCAGGAACCCCCGAAATCCAACAGAGACCCCAAAATCTACCAAAACCCCCAAAATCCACCAGAATCCCCCAAATCCACCAGAACCCCCCCAAATCCACCCGAGCCCCCCCAAATCCAACAGCCCAAAGGGAGAAAATCCTCAGGAGCCCCCCAAAATCCAACAGAGACCCCAAAATCTACCAAAACCCCCCAAAATCCACCAGAACCCCCCCAAATCCACCCGAGCCCCCCCAAATCCACCAGAGCCCCCCAAAGATCCCCCGGCGCCCCCCGTACCCGGCTGCGGGGTCACGGCCCGGGCGAGGCCGGGGCTCGGCGCCTCCTCAGGGTCCGGGGTCACCTGCGGGACCGGGGGGGGTCGGAACCGGCACCGGGGGCGGCACCGGGGGCGGCACCGGGCCCGGGCCCCACCTGCAGCAGCAGCCGCCGCAGCGCCGCCTCCTCCTCCTCGTCCGCCTCCAGCTCGGCCGAGAGCAGCGACGGGTCCGCCATGGCCGGAGGGACCCCCGGGAACCGCTCGGGACCCCCGGGAACCGCTCGGGACCCCAAATCCCCTCCGGGACCCCGGGCCGCCCTCAGCACGCCTGCGCCTCGCGGACTTCCGCTTCCGGCGGGGCCCGTCTCCATGGTTACCGGCGCTGCTCGGGCCATTTCCGGTTAATCTCTGTGATTTCCGGCGCCGCTCTGGCCACTTCCGCTTAGTCTCGGTGGTTTTGAGCCGCTCTGGCCGTTTCCGCTTAGTCTCGGTGGTTTCCGGCGCCGCTCTGGTCACTTCCGCTTAGTCTCGATGGTTTTTGAGCCGCTCTGGCCACTTCCGCTTAGTCTCTGTGACTTCCGGCGCCGCTCTGGCCATTTCCGGTAAATCTCGGTGGTTTTTGTGCCGCTCTGGCCATTTCCGCTTAGTCTCGGTGGTATCCGGCGCCGCTCTGGCCATTTCCGGTTAGTCTCGATGGTTTTTGTGCCGCTCTGGCCATTTCCGGTTAGTCTCGGTGGTTTCCGGCGGCGCTCTGGCCATTTCCGGTAAATCTCGGTGGGTTTTGTGCCGCTCTGGCCATTTCCGGTTAGTCTCGGTGGTTTCCGGCGGCGCTCTGGCCATTTCCGGTTAGTCTCGGTGGTTTCCGGCGCCGCTCTGGCCATTTCCGCTTAGTCTCTGTGACTTCCGGCGCCGCTCTGGCCATTTCCGGTAAGTCTCGGTGGTTTCCGGCGCCGCTCTGGCCATTTCCGGTTAGTCTCGGTGGTTTCCGTGACGCTCTGGCCATTTCCGGTTAGTCTCGGTGGTTTTTGTGACGCTCTGGCCATTTCCGGGTAATCTCGGTGGTTTCCGGCGCCGCTCTGGCCATTTCCGGGTAATCTCGGTGGTTTTTGTGCCGCTCTGGCCATTTCCGCTTAGTCTCTGTGACTTCCGGCGCCGCTCTGGCCATTTCCGGTTAGTCTCTGTGGTTTCAGGCGCCGCTCTGGCTATTTCCGGTAAATCTCGGTGGTTTCCGGCGGCGCTCTGGCCATTTCCGGTAATTCTCGGTGGTTTCCGGCGGCGCTCTGGCCATTTCCGGTTAGTCTCGGTGGTTTCCGGAGCCGCTCTGGCCACTTCCGCTTAGTCTCTGTGACTTCCGGCGCCGCTCTGGCCATTTCCGGTAATTCTCGGTGGTTTCCGGCGCCGCTCTGGCCATTTCCGGTAAATCTCGGTGGTTTTTGTGCCGCTCTGGCCATTTCCGCTTAGTCTCGGTGGTTTCCGGCGCCGCTCTGGCCATTTCCGGTAAATCTCAGTGGTTTTTTTTGTGCCGCTCTGGCCACTTCCGGTTAAGCTCTGTTATTTCCGGCGTCGCTCTGGCCACTTCCGCTTAGTCTCGGTGGTTTCCGGCGCCGCTCTGGCCATTTCCGGTTAGTCTCGGTGGTTTTTGAGCCGCTCTGGCCACTTCCGCTTAGTCTCTGTGACTTCCGGCGCCGCTCTGGCCATTTCCGGTAACTCTCGGTGGTTTCCGGCGGCGCTCTGGCCATTTCTGGTAATTCTCGGTGGTTTCCGGCGCCGCTCTGGCCATTTCCGGTAAATCTCGGTGGTTTTTGAGCCGCTCTGGCCATTTTTAGTTAGTCTCGGTGGTTTCCGGCGGCGCTCTGGCCATTTCCGGTAAATCTCGGTGGTTTTTGAGCCGCTCTGGCCATTTTTAGTTAGTCTCGGTGGTTTCCGGCGGCGCTCTGGCCATTTCCGGTAAATCTCGGTGGTTTCCGGCGCCGCTCGGGGCACTTCCGCTTAGTCTTGGTGGTTTCCGGCGGCGCTCTGGCCATTTCCTGTCCGTCTCGGTGGTTTCTGTGGCCACTCTGGCCATTTCCGGTAAATCTCGGTGGTTTCCGGCGCCGTTCTGGCCATTTCCGGTAAGTCTCTGTGACTTCCGGCGCCGCTCTGGCCACTTCCGGTAAATCTCAGTGGTTTTTGTGCCGCTCTGGCCATTTCGGGTTAGTCTCGGTGGTTTCCGGCGCCGCTCTGGCCATTTCCGCTTTGTCTCGGTGGTTTCAGGCGCCGCTCTGGCCTATTCCGGTAAATCTCGGTGGTTTCCGACGCCGCTCTGGCCATTTCCGGTAAATCTCGGTGGTTTCCGGCGCTGCTCTGGCCATTTCCTGTCCGTCTCGGTGGTTTCTGTGGCCACTCTGGCCATTTCCGGTAAATCTCGGTGGTTTCCGGCGCCGTTCTGGCCATTTCCGGTAAATCTCGGTGGTTTCCGGCGTCGCTCTGGCCATTTCCGCTCCGTCTCGGTGGTTTCTGTGGCCGCTCTGGCCATTTCCGGTAAATCTCGGTGGTTTCCGGCGTCGCTCTGGCCATTTCCGCTCCGTCTCGCTGGTTTCCGGGGCAGCTCTGGCCATTTCCGCTCCGTCTCGGTGGTTCCGCCGCCGCTGTGGCCGCTCTCGCCCGGTCTCGGTGGTTTCCGGGGCCGCTCTGCCCCTCCCCGCCCGTCTCGGTGGTTGCTCGGCGGCCATGGCGGCTCTGGCGGCCCTCGGGGCTCCCCCGGTCCCCGAAATCTTCGCCACGATGGAGGAGGGGCCGATTCCCGGCGGGACCAACCCAGGAGAGGTGAGGGGGGCCCTGGGGGTCCCCCCGGGGGTCTTGGGGGGCTCTGGGGGGGTTCTGGGGGGGTTCCCGGGGGGGGGTCGGGGTCAAAGTCCCCCCGTGGCCCCAAAGGTCGTTTGGGGGGTGGGGGAGGGCCGGGCGTGGGCCGGGGGGTCCTGGGGAGTCCTGAGGTGTCCCGGGGGGGTCCCGGGGGTCCCGGGGGTGTTCAAGGGGGGTCCCGGGGGTCCCAGGGGTGTCCCGGGGGTCCCAGGGGGGTCCCGGGGGTCTCAGTGTTGCCCCCCTTCCCCCCAGGCGTGGCTGGAGTCCCACGGGCGCAGCCTCGGACACTTCGTGGGGGGGACGTGGCTGAGACCGGAGGGGAGGGAGAGCCTGGAGTGCCTGGAGGCCACCACGGGTACGGGACACCTGGGGACACCGGGGGGACACACAGGGACAGGGGACACCGAGGGGACAGGGGACACACAGGGGACACACAGGGACAGGGGACACACAGGGGACACACAGGGACAGGGGGGGAGAGCGTGGAGAGCCTGGAGGCCACCACGGGTACGGGACACCGGGGGGACACACAGGGGACACCGAGGGGACACCGAGGGGACAGGGGACACACAGGGGACACACAGGGACAGGGAGGGAGAGCCTGGAGTGCCTGGAGGCCACCACGGGTACGGGACACCGAGGGGACACCGGGGGGACACCGAGGGGACACCGGGGGGACACACAGGGACGGGGAAAGGGATTGGGGTCAAGGGTCAAGGTCAGGGATTTGGTGTCACCGGTCCGGGGTCAGGGGTCAGGGATTGGGGCGGGGTCGTGGAGTTGGGCTCAGGGTTTGGGCTCGTGGTCAGTGGTCAGCGGGCAGCGGGCAGTGGTCAGTGGTCAGTGGGCAGTGGGCAGCGGGCAGTGGTCAGTGGTCAGCGGTCAGTGGTCAGCAGTCAGTGGTCAGTGGTCAGTGGTCAGTGGTCAGCAGTCAGTGGTCAGCGGTCAGTGGTCAGCGGTCAGCGGTCAGTGGTCAGCAGTCAGTGGTCACTGCTCAGCGGTCAGTGGTCAGCAGTCAGCAGTCAGTGGTCAGCGGGCAGTGGTCAGAGGTCAGCGGTCAGAGGTCAGTGGTCAGTGGTCAGTGGTCAGCAGGCAGTGGGCAGTGGTCAGCGGTCAGCGGTCAGCGGTCAGTGGTCAGTGGTCACTGCTCAGCAGTCAGTGGTCAGCAGTCACTGGTCAGCGGTCAGTGGTCAGCGGTCAGTGGTCACTGGTCAGTGGTCAGCAGTCACTGGTCAGCGGTCAGCGGTCACTGCTCAGCGGTCAGTGGTCAGCAGTCAGTGGTCAGCAGTCACTGGTCAACAGTCAGTGGTCAGCGGTCAGTGGTCAGCGGTCAGCAGTCACTGGTCACTGGTCAGCAGTCAGTGGTCACTGCTCAGCAGTCAGTGGTCAGTGGTCATTGCTCAGCGGTCAGCGGTCAGCAGTCACTGGTCAGCGGTCAGCGGTCAGCGGTCACTGCTCAGCAGTCAGTGGTCACTGCTCAGTGGTCAGCGGTCAGTGTCCAGCCCCTGTGTGTGTCCCCAGGCCGCGCGGTGGCCGCGGTGCCGGCCGGGGACAGCTCGGACGTGGCCGTGGCCGTGGCGGCGGCGGCAGCGGCGGCCGAGGCCTGGGCGGGGCTGGGGGGGCCCCGGCGGGGGCAGCACCTGGACAGGTGAGTGACCTCTGACCCCGTGACCCCTGACCCCGGGGCCTTGCCTGAGCCCCCAAACGGTGACCTTTGACTCGGCCTTGTCCCCTCTGTCATCGGTGGCAGCATGAGCCCGGGTGACCCCGGGTGACCCCGAGTGACCCCGGGTGACCCCAAGTGACCCTGGGTGACCCTGAGTGACCCCGGGTGACCCTGAGTGACCCTGGGTGACCCCGAGTGACCCTGGGTGACCCCGGGTGACCCCGAGTGACCCTGGGTGACCCTGGGTGAGCCTGGGTGACCCCGGGTGACCCCGAGTGACCCTGGGTGACCCCGAGTGACCCCGAGTGACCCTGGGTGACCCTGGGTGAGCCTGGGTGACCCAGGGTGACCCTGGGTGACCCCAGTGACCAAAGCCCCTCTGAGCTCCCCCTGTGCCTTCCCTGTGTCCTCCTGTTGTCCCCAGTGACCACCGTTGTCCCCAATGTCCCCCCATTGTCCCCCATTGTCCCCCCATTGTCCCCCCATTGTCCCCCATTGTCCCCCCATTGTCCCCCCATTGTCCCCCCATTGTCCCCCATTGTCCCCCATTGTCCCCCCATTGTCCCCCCATTGTCCCCCCATTGTCCCTCCCTGTGTCCCCCCCCGTGGTCCCCGCTGACCCCTGTGTCCCCTGTGTCCCCCCTGACCCCTGTGTCCCCCTGTGGTCCCCCCTGACCCCCTGTGTCCCCTGTGTCCCCCCGTGGTCCCCCCTGACCCCTGTGTCCCCCTGTGGTCCCCTGTGTCCCCCGTGTCCCCCCATGGTCCCCCCTGTGTCCCCTGTGTCCCCCCGTGGTCCCCCCTGACCCCTGTGTCCCCCCGTGGTGCCCCCTGACCCCTGTGTCCCCTGTGTCCCCCCTGTCCCCTGTGTCCCCCCGTGGTCCCCCCTGACCCCCTGTGTCCCCTGTGTCCCCCCCTGACCCCTGTGTCCCCTGTGTCCCCTGTGTCCCCCCGTGGTCCCCCCTGTCCCCTGTGTCCCCTGTGTCCCCCCTGTCCCCTGTGTCCCCCCGTGGTGCCCCCTGACCCCTGTGTCCCCTGTGTCCCCCCTGTGTCCCCCCTGACCCCTGTGTCCCCTGTGTCCCCCCATGGTGCCCCCTGACCCCTGTGTCCCCTGTGTCCCCCCGTGGTGCCCCCTGACCCCCTGTGTCCCCTGTGTCCCCCCTGTGTCCCCCCTGACCCCTGTGTCCCCTGTGTCCCCCCTGACCCCCTGTGTCCCCTGTGTCCCCCCGTGGTCCCCGCTGACCCCTGTGTCCCCTGTGTCCCCCCGTGGTCCCCCCTGTGTCCCCTGTGTCCCCCCTGACCCCTGTGTCCCCTGTGTCCCCCCCGTGGTCCCCCCTGACCCCTGTGTCCCCTGTGTCCCCTGTGTCCCCTGTGTCCCCCCCTGACCCCTGACCCCCTGTGTCCCCTGTGTCCCCCCTGATCCCCTGTGTCCCCCCTGACCCCTGTGTCCCCTGTGTCCCCCCATGGTCCCTGCTGACCCCTGTGTCCCCTGTGTCCCCTGTGTCCCCCCCTGACCCCTGTGTCCCCTGTGTCCCCTGTGTCCCCTGTGTCCCCCCCTGTGTCCCCCCTGACCCCCTGTGTCCCCTGTGTCCCCTGAGTCCCCCCGTGGTCCCCCCTGACCCCCTGTGTCCCCCCTGACCCCTGTGTCCCCTGTGTCCCCTGTGTCCCCCCTGACCCCTGTGTCCCCTGTGTCCCCCCCTGACCCCCCTGACCCCTGTGTCCCCTGTGTCCCCCCAGGCTGGCCGCCACCCTCGGGGGTGACCGGGGGGTGGCCCTGGGGGCGCTGCTGGCCCTGGGGGGGGGGCGCCCCCTCTGCCGGACCCTCGGGGCCGACCTGGACCTGGGGCTGCGGCTGCTGCGGGGGCTGGAGCCCCCCGAGGGGGGCTGGGGGCCCCGGGGTGAGTGTCACTGTCCCCTCGTGTCCCCTGGGCCCCTGGGTGAGTGTCACTGTCCCCTCGTGTCCCCTGGGCCCCTGGGTGAGTGTCACTGTCCCCTCGTGTCCCCTGGGCCCCTGGGTGTGTGTCACTGTCCCCTCGTGTCCCCTGGGTCCCCTGGGTGAGTGTCACTGTCCCCTGGGTGAGTGTCACTGTCCCCTCGTGTCCCCTGCTGTCCCCTGGGTGAGTGTCACTGTCCCCTGGGTGAGTGTCACTGTCCTCTCGTGTCCCCTGGGCGAGTGTCACTGTCCCCTGGGCCCCTGGGCATGTGTCACTGTCCCCTCGTGTCCCCTGCTGTCCCCTGGGTGAGTGTCACTGTCCCCTCGTGTCCCCTGGGCCCCTGGGTGAGTGTCACTGTCCCCAAGGTGTCCCCTGTTCCCCCTGGGTGAGTGTCACTGTCCCCTGCTGTCCCCTGGGCCCCTGGGTGAGTGTCACTGTCCCCTCGTGTCCCCTGGGCCCCTGGGTGAGTGTCACTGTCCCCTGGGTGAGTGTCACTGTCCCCTCGTGTCCCCTGCTGTCCCCTGGGTGAGTGTCACTGTCCCCTCGTGTCCCCTGCTGTCCCCTGGGTGAGTGTCACTGTCCCCTGGGCCCCTGGGCGTGTGTCACTGTCCCCTCGTGTCCCCTGCTGTCCCCTGGGTGAGTCTCACTGTCCCCTGGGTGAGTGTCACTGTCCCCAAGGTGTCCCCTGTTCCCCCTGGGTGAGTGTCACTGTCCCCCAGTGTCCCCTGGTGTCCCCTGGGTGAGTGTCACTGTCCCCTGGGTGAGTGTCACTGTCCCCTGGGCCCCTGGGTGAGTGTCACTGTCCCCTCGTGTCCCTTGGGTCCCCTGGGTGAGTGTCACTGTCCCCAAGGTGTCCCCTGTTCCCCCTGGGTGAGTGTCACTGTCCCCTGCTGTCCCCTGGGTGAGTGTCACTGTCCCCTGCTGTCCCCTGGGTGAGTGTCACTGTCCCCTGGGCCCCTGGGTGAGTGTCACTGTCCCCTGGGTGAGTGTCACTGTCCCCAAGGTGTCCCCTGGGCCCCTGGGCGTGTCACTGTCCCCTGCTGTCCCCTGGGCCCCTGGGTGAGTGTCACTGTTCCCTCGTGTCCCCTGGGTGTGTTGCTGTCCCCTGGGTGAGTGTCACTGTCCCCCGGTGTCCCCTGGTGTCCCCTGGGTGAGTGTCACTGTCCCCCGGTGTCCCCTGGGTCCCCTGGGTGTGTGTCACTGTCCCCTCGTGTCCCCTGGGTCCCCTGGGTGAGTGTCACTGTCCCCTGGGTGAGTGTCACTGTCCCCAAGGTGTCCCCTGGGCCCCTGGGTGTGTGTCACTGTCCCCTGGTGTCCCCTGGGTGAGTGTCACTGTCCCCTGGTGTCCCCTGGGTGTGTGTCACTGTCCCCTGGTGTCCCCTGGGTGAGTGTCACTGTCCCCTGGTGTCCCCTGGGTGAGTGTCACTGTCCCCTGGGTGAGTGTCACTGTCCCCTCGTGTCCCCTGTTCCCCCTGGGTGAGTGTCACTGTCCCCTGCTGTCCCCTGGGTGAGTGTCACTGTCCCCTGGTGTCCCCTGACCCCCGGGTGTCCCCCCAGGGGTGGTGGCCGTGGTCCTGGGGGGTCCCTGCTCGCTGCCAGCGCTGCTCTGCAAACTGGGGCCACTGCTGGCCATGGGTGAGTGCAGGGGGGACAGCTGGGGACAAATGGGGACAGCTGGGGACAGCTGGGGACAGCTGGGGACCTTGGGGACAGCTGGGGACAAATGGGGGCAGCTGGGGACAGCTGGGGACCTTGGGGACAGCTGGGGACAGCTGGGGACCTTGGGGACAGCTGGGGACAGCTGGGGACCTTGGGGACAGCTGGGAACCTTGGGGACAGATGGGGACAGCTGGGGACAGCTGGGGACAAATGGGGGCAGCTGGGGACAGCTGGGGACCTTGGGGACAGCTGGGGACAAATGGGGACCTTGGGTACAGCTGTTTTGGGATGTTCGGGGGGGGGTGTCCCATCCGTTCGGGGGTGTCCCGGGGGTCCCGGGGTGTCCCCTCCGTTCCGGGGTGTCCTGGGGTGTCCCCTCCGTTCCAGGGGGTCCCGGGGTGTCCCCTCCGTTCCGGGGTGTCCCGGGGTGTCCCCTCCGTTCGGGGGTGTCCCGGGGTGTCCCCTCCGTCCGGGGGTGTCCCCGGGGGTCCCGGGGTGTCCCCTCCGTTCCGGGGTGTCCCCTCCGTTCGGGGGTGTCCCCGGGGGTCCCGGGGTGTCCCCTCCGTTCCGGGGTGTCCCGGGGTGTCCCCTCCGTTCCGGGCTGTCCCCGGGGGTCCCGGCCCCCCCGGACCCCATCCTTTTCGGGGTCCCCCAGGGAACACGGCCCTGCTGGTGGCCCCCCCGGCCGCGGCGCCGCCGCTGCTGCTGCTGGCGGAGCTGAGCGGGGAGGGGGCGGCGCTGCCCCCCGGGGTGCTCAACGTCCTGGCGGGACCCCCGGGGCTGGCCCGGGCCCTGCGCGCCCACCGCGAGGTCGCCGCTGTCACCTTCCTGGGAGCGGCGCAGGTAGGGCTGGGCCACGCCCAGGGGAGGGGCCGGCAACAACGGGACCGCCCCCCAATGCAGGGTCCCTGTCCCCACGACCTGTCCCTGTCCCCTGTTCCCACGCCCTGTCCCTGTTCCCACACCCTGTCCCTGACCCCACACTCTGTCCCTGTCCCCTATCCCTGTCCCCACACCCTGTCCCTGTCCCCACGCCCTGTCCCTATCCCTGTCCCCATGCCCTGTCCCTGTCCCCACACTCTGTCCCTGTCCCCACACTCTGTCCCTGTCCCCTATCCCTGTCCCCACACCCTGTCCGTGTCCCCACGCCCTGTCCGTGTCCCCACGCCCTGTCCCTGTCCCCAGGAGGAGCTGCGGGCCCAGCTCTGGGGGTCCCCGTGCCGGGGGCCGCGCCTGGGGGGTCCCCGGGGGGGCCGTGTCATTGTCATCGTCCTGGACTCGGCCGACCTGGACAGCGCCGCCGCCGCCACCGCCACCGCCACGGTGGGGCTGGGGTCTGGGGGAGGTGGGGAGGGTTTGGGGGGTCTTTTGGGGGGAGGCTTTTGGGGGGGATTGCTGGTTTCTTAGGGGTTTTGCTGGGGGGCCTTTTGAGAGGGGGATTTGGGGTTTTTGGGGGGCTTCTCTGGGGGTTTTGGGGTTTTTCAGGGTTTTATTGTGAGGCCGTTTGGGGAGGTTTCAGGGGATTTTTGTGGGGCTTTGGGAGTTTCTTGGTGGTTCTTTTTGGGGGACTTTTGGGGATGTTTCAGAGGTTTGGGGGGGTTTTTGAGGTTTTTTTTTGGTGAGTTTTGGGTGGTTGTTGTAAATGATATTCCAGTAGGTGGTTATTTGGGAGGTGTTTGGGTTTCTTTTGGGGGGTGGGCTAGTGAGTTTCCAGGGCAGTCCCTGCGTGTCCCTGATGTCCCCTGCGTGTCCCCTCCGTGTCCCCAGCTGTCCTGGGGGGGCTGCGTGGTGCTGGCCCAGGACTCGGTGGCGGCGGCGCTGGAGCGGCGGCTCCGGGCCCGGCTCGGGGGGCTGCGCCTCGGGGACCCCACGGACCCCAAAACTGAGGTGGGGCCGCTGCCCCCCGGGACCCCCTCGCCCGAGGAGCTGGTGCAGGAGGCGCGGGAGGAGGGGGCTCAGGTGACAAAGGGGGCCGGGGGTGGCTCTGGTGACGTTGGGGTGACACAGAGGGGCTGGCAGGGTGGGGAGGGGGGCACCGTGTTTGGGTTTTGGGGTTGGGTCTGAGACCTCCTGGATATTGGGGTCCCCTGGTGGGGGGAGATTGAGGTGTTTTCTGGGGGGAAATTTGGAGGTTTTTGGACATCAGGTTTTGTAGGGGATGGGAGGGGGGCGGTTTGGGGGTTCCTGGCTGTTGGGGGGACCTTCAGGGGTGCCCGGGGGCAGTTTGGGGATGTCCTGGGTGGCACTCCGAGGGTCCCCTCCTCGTTGTGACCCCCCTTTTTTCCCTCCCAGGTTTTCCAGGCCCCGCTGCCGGCGCTGCCGGGCGGGGGGCGCCGTTTCTACCCCCCCACGCTGATCTCGGGGGTGGCCCCGACCTCGCGCTGCCTGCGGGAGCCGGTGGGTGCCCCGGGTGCCCCTGGGGACCGGGCTGGGGTTGGGGGGCCCCTGGGGACCCCCTGAGCGTCCCCTGCCCCCCCAGGCCCCCGGGCCGGTGCTGGTGCTGCTGCCCGTGCGGGGCCCCTCCGAGGCCGTGGCTGTGGCCTCGGCGCTGCCCCACGCCGCCGCCGCCGCCCTCTGGGCCCAGGACGTCACCGTGGCCTTGGACACGGCGGACAGGTGACCCCCCCCCCCGCCCCCGAGGGCAGGAGCGGCCCGAGGGTGACCCCGGGGTGGGCACTGAGCGCTGACCCCTCCGCAGGCTGCCCCAGGGGCTGGTGTGGCTCAACGCCCCGGACCTGCCCGAGCCCAGCGGGGGCTGCGCCGGGGGGACCGACCTGGATGAGGTGGGGGGTGCCAAGGGGGGGTCTGGGGGGTTTGGGAGGGGTCCAGGGGGGTTTGGGGGGGTCCTGGAGAAGCTGGAGGGACGTGGAGGTGTCCTGGGGTGGGGTGATGGGGGGAGGGGGCAGGTTCTGGGGGTTCCCGGGCTGGGGGGGGGGTCCTGTGCCGTTGCAGATGGGCTCTGCCCCCCCCGCACTCCCTCCAGGCGCTGCGAGAATTCGGGTGCCCCCCCTGGGAACAGCCCCCCAAGGTGGAGGAGCCGCTCAGGTATCCCTGATGGGACAGGGACCCTTCCCCAGGATGGAGACCCCAAAATGGGGGGTCCCAGGACAAGAACTCTGAGACCGGGACTCCACTGGGACCCCGGCTTAGCACCCCCAGGACCCCTTTCTTCCCCCCCGGGGTGGTCCCAGCCCCATCCTGTCCCCCCAGAGGGTCCCGTGTGCCTCTCAGGACCCTGCTTGTTCCTCTCGGGGATGTCCCGGTGTCCCTCCCACAGCCAGGCCCTTTGACCCCTGTCTCCCGTCCCTGTCGCAGCCTCCCGGTGACCGTGGATGACCCCGATCCCGAGCTGGCCCAGGCTGTGGCCGCCGCCCGCGGGGCCGCCCCAGGGTGAGTGCGGGGGTGATGGGGTGACCCCCCAGGGGTGTCCCCGACCTTGGGACCCCTCGGGGAGGAGGGGTCGGTCCCAAACGCCTTCGGCTGCCGCAGGTGGGGGCGGCTGCCGGGGGCGTCGCGGGCCCGGGTGCTGCGGGGGGCGACGGCGGCGCTGGCGGGGGGCCCCGGGACCCCCGAGGACGGCGACAGCGGCGACACCGACGGGAGCCTGCGGGGGGCGCTGCTGCGCTGGGCGGCGCTCGCGGAGCGCGCGCGCGGGGCCGTGCAGGTGGGCGTGGTCAAGGGGGTGGAGCAAAAGGCGTGTGGTCGACGAGTGGGCGCGGTCTCTGACCAGTTGTGACCAATCCCGCTGCAGGAGGTGCCCGGGGGGCGGGCCCTGCTGACGAGGCGGCCGCTCGGAGTGCTGGGCGTGGCCTGGGGGTGTTCACGCCCCCTGGCGTTGGAGCTCCTCCCCCCGGCGCTGGCGCTAGGGAACTCGGTAGTGGTGGTGGCGCCCCCTGGCGGCGCCGGTGCGGCCCAGCGGCTACGGAAGGTGGGACCCGCGACCCCCCCGTTCCGCCCCCGGGGGACCCCCGTGATGCCCCAGGGACCCCCGGGTGACCGTCATGTGCCCCCCGCGACCTCCCCTGTGTCCTCCCGGACCTCCTCTGTGCCTCCTGCGCCCCATCGTGTGCCCCCCTGAACCCCTCCGGCCCGCCCCCTCCCCTTCCGTCACGGCAGGACCCCCCATCCGGTGACACTGACCCCCTCCCCTGTGTCCCCAGGCTCTGGTGGCCGCGGGGCTGCCGGGGGGTGTCCTGACGGTGCTTCCCGGGACTTCCCGGGGCTGCGGATCTCGCCTGGCGCGGCAGCGCCCGGACGGGCTGTGGCTGTGCGGGGGGGACGCGGTGAGTGCGGGGCCGGTGCGGGACATGGCGCAGGGGGGGACAGAATGTGGGGACACGGGGAAGGGGACAGCGGAGGGCACGCAGGGGGAGGAGGGTGGGAACTGGGCTGTGACGTTTTGGGGGTCCCGAGCCGTGGGCCGGCTGCTGTGGAGGAGGGGGGGGGTTTGGGGTGAGGGGTACATCCCCCCGGCTGTCCCCAGCTGTCCCCTCTCGTGTCCCCCCCTCAGGACTGCGACTGGGCCTCTGCCGTGAGCGTCCCTCGCGTCTGGGGGGTCCCGGCGGGACTCCTGGGGGCTCCGGGGCAGGACCCCCCCCCCCGGCGCCGAGCGGGAGCTGGAGCTGCGCTGCACCCGCCCCCGCTGCCTTTGGCTGCCGGGGGGCGCCCCCTGAGACGCCCCCCAGAACCCCCCAAATCTGCGGGGAGTTCGGACCTCACACTGTGCCCCCAGCCCCGCGACCCCCGCCCCAATAAAACGCTCCGAGCCGCAGCCGCTCTCCTGTCTGTGTTTGGGGGGACCGGGGGGTGCCTCGGGCTGCAATGGGGGGGACATTTTGGGGGCGCCCCGCCCCCGCACGTGCGCGGACGCCCCGGCCCCCCTCCCTCGCTCGGGGCAGCCGCACCCAAAGCTCTGCGGGGCCGGGCGGGGGTCCCGAGCGCCGTAGCCTCCGTGGGCTTCGGGAGGGGGTCGCCGGGGTTCGGAGGGGGCGGTCGGGGCTCCGCGGGGTGGGAGGGGGCGGCTCGGCACGTCCCGCTGCCCTCTCGGGTTTCCTGGGCCCCCTCCCGGCCCGCTCCCACTTTCGCTTTCGGCGGCGGCTCCGCTGCGGCCCGAGGGGTCCCGAGGGGGTCCCGGGGGGGTCCCGGGGGGGTCCCGGGGGGGCTCCGGGAGCACTCGCGGGTCCCCGTGCGCCGTCCCCAGCTCGGCACCGCCATGGACGTGTCCCCCCCTTACTCTGCTCTGGTAAGTGGGGAACCCCCGCACCCCCCCCGCAATGTCACCCTCTGGGACCCCCGCGGGAGCCCCTCGGGACCCCCGTGAGAGCCCCCCGGTGCCCCCCCAGGTGCCGCCGCTCCTGCTGCTCCTGGCCCTGCCCACCCTCGGCAACTGCTGCTCCTTTGACTTTAACCCCATCAGCAGCACCTTCAGCGCCCACCTGAACAACCTGGTGAGACCCCCGCCCTCAGGACCCCCTCCCCGCACCCCAGTATGCCCCCCCGACCTCCGGGACCCCCCGGATTCCCCCGAGACCCAAAAGATTCCCCCCTGCCCCCCCCCCCAATTCCTTCATTCAGGGAAGGGTCCTGAAAACCCCCTGACTGCACCCCTTCACCCTCAAAGGGTCGCTGGGGACCCCCTGAGCGCCCCCCTCAGTTTTGGGGACCGCCTGACCCCTCCCACAGATCCCCTGGCTGCTCCTTGACTACCCCGTGACGATGCCCAGCAACCTGGAGCCGGTGAGCGAGACCCCCCCAATCCCACGTGTGCCCCCCCAAATCCCTCCCTGTTCCTGCCCCCCTGAGACGCCTGACCCCCCCAAATCCCGACCTGCCCTGGCCCCCCCAGGACAGCGCCTGCTCTGATCTCTGGGGGCTTCACTTTGGGGCGCTGGCTCTGCAGCGGATGCTGGGGGTGGCAGGGAAGGAGTTGGCCCCCCTGCTCAGGACCCTCCTTGCCCAGCTCCACTTCGTGGCAGAGTGTCACATCCAGGTGGGTGGGGGTCCCCGGGGGGGCTCCGAGGGGGCTGGGGGTCCTGGAAAGGGGGGAAGTGGGGGGGCTCTGGGTGGTCCTGGGGAGGCCAAGGTGAGTCGGGGGGCCTGAGGAGCTGTGGGGACCCCACAGGGGTCTGGGGGTTCCCTGAGGTGTCCATGGTAACTCTGGGGGTCTTGGGGGCTGTGGGGTCCACACAGGGGTCTAGGGGTTCCCTGAGGTGTCCATGGTAACTCTGGGGGTCTTGGGGGGCTGTGGGGTTCACACAGGAGTCTAGGGGTTCCCTGAGGTGTCCATGGTAACTCTGGGGCTCCTGGGGGGCTCTGGGGATGCCACAGGAGTCTGGGGGTTCCCTGAGGTGTCCATGGTAACTCTGGGGGTCTTGGGGGGCTGTGGGGACCCCACAGGGGTCTGGGGGTTCCCTGAGGTGTCCATGGTAACTCTGGGGCTCCTGGGGGGCTCTGGGGATGCCACAGGAGTCTGGGGGTTCCCTGAGGTGTCCATGGTAACTCTGGGGGTCTTGGAGGGGTGCAGGAGCTCTGGGGCATTTCTGGATTTCCCAGGGTGGTTCAGAAGGGGTCTGGGGTCCCCCGGGGGGGCTCCTGTGACATCTCCCCAGGACCCCCAGGGCTGTGTCCGGTTGGAGAGGGTGAACGTGTCACAGCTACTGGAAACCTTGGCGCAGCACCTGGCAGGGCTGCAAGGGAGACCCCCCCACTTCCCCGGCTGTGCCCGCTTGCGCTGTCACCCAGGTACCCCCCGGGACCCCCGGGAGACCCCCATAACCCCCCCAGGGCAGCTGCTGACCCCCATCTCTCCCCAGGCCCGGCGATGAGCAGCCCAGCTCTGCGGCACGAGGGGACCTTGGGGGCCAGGCAGGGCCCCCCCAGCCCCGCTGGACACGGGCTGGTGCTGCTGGGGGGAGTTGGGGGGGCCCTGGGCCTGGTGGCGGCAGTCTGGGCACTGTGGAGGAGACCCTGTGCCCAGGTGGGGACACTGGGGCCACTGGAGGGCGCTGGGGACACTGGAGAGGGTGGTGAGGGCATGGGGGACACTGGGGGTGCTGTGTGTGTTGGGGACACTGGGGACACTGGGGGTGCTGGCTGTCCTGGGGACGCTGGGAGCACGGGTGGCTGTCTTGGGGTCACTGGGAGCACTGGGGGGCACTGGGAGGTCATTCCCCTCAGCCCCCCCCAGCCCTCACAGGGACCCCCGAGACTGGAGCAGGACGGGACCTGAGTGGCCGGGCGGTACCTGGGGACAGACACAGGTACTGGGAGGGCTCCTGCATACTGGGATGACTGGGAATGCCCTGAGGGGCCCCTGGATCATCAGGCCCTCACCCTCTGCCCCTGTCCAGGCTGGCCTGAGCCACTGGTGAGAGACAGGGACCCCCCAGCTCCCTGCTGGAAGCCCCTGGGGGCTACACCGGGACCTCCCAGAGCCACGGAGAGACGAGGGGGCCCAGCCTGGCCCCGTGTGGTGCCCATAAAGCTGATGCTGACACGCCGGCTCTGACCCTGCTTGAGTGGGCTGGGTGGACTGGGACGAGCGTTTGGGGGAACTGGTACAGACCGGGACGGACTCAGCACTGGCCAAACAGCCTTTACTGGGGGTCTCACAGGGGCGGGGGGCTCCGGTGGCGCAGCTGGGGCTGAGGCCACTGGCGGGGCAAGAGGTAGAGCAGGGCCAGCAGCGCCAGCAGCGCCAGAGCCCACGGTGACAGTGGAGCCCGCGGTGACAGCGGCGCCTGGGAGGCCCCCTCCCTGGCCAGCTCCTCAGTCCTCCCCATCAGGCCTCCTCGTGCAGACAGCGCTGTCTCTGTGTTCTCCTCCTCCTCCTTGTCCCCCGTGTCCTGGGCAGAGCTTCGGGGTCAGTCAGTGGCTGGGGTGGCCCTGCAGGTCCCCCCGAGCCCACTCTTACCGGACTCGCCGTGGCCATGTCCTGGAGGTCCAGCTGGCTGCGTGGGCACCACGGGCGCCTGTGGGAGGTGGAGGAGGGTGAGGGTGCCAGGGTGAAGGCTCCGGAGGACATCCCCCACCCCCATCCCCTACATGGCCCAGGCGTCCCGCATCTGGCCCAGCTGCTGCCGCAGCCGCGTTGTCTCCAGGCGCAATTCCTGTGGGGGAGAAGGGGGTGTCACCCTGGGTCCTTGGCCCCCACACAGAGAGGGGCCACCGTGGGGCTCTGCTGTGGCCCAGGGGCTCTGTGGCCGCTGTCTGGGCCCACACCGAGGGCAGACATGCTGTACCTGCACCATCCGCTCGTACTCCTCCAGTGCTGCTGTCAGGTCCTGTGCCCGCTGCCCTGCCTGTAGGACAGGGCCTGGATGTGAGGGGCCGTGGGACAGGGCTGGGGGTGGCCCTGGTGACAGCTGAGGTCACTGTGACAGCAGTGTCACTGGGCAGCGCTCACCTGGGCAAGGGCTGCATCCCGGGCAGAGAGCAGGGCACTGTCACGGCAGAGCTGGGCCTGGGCAGAGGGACAGGGACAGGGACTCGTGTCACTGTCCAACACAGCCCCCAGCACCATGGCCACCGTGCCATTGCTCACCTCCAGGCTGGCCATCCGAGCCGTCTGCACCTGGATCTGCTCCCGCAGTCCCTGGCTCTCAGTGAGGAGCCGCTGATTCTGCCAGGGGTGAAACGGGGCTGGGGTTCCCTGTGGCACTGCCCCGCTGGGGCAGCCCCCAGTGCCAGGCTCACCTCCTCCTGTAGGCCGTCGGCCCGTGAGCACAGGCTGCGCTGCTCCTTCTCCTGAGGACAGAGGGCATGGCCGTGAGGGGACACTGCGTGACAGCGTGACACCACATGGCACCTCAGCTCAGCCTCTCACCGCGTGCCGTGCCTGCCGCCGGAGCTCGGTGTTCTCCTCCTCCAGCCGCTTCACCACGGCCTTCATGTCGTCCAGCTCCTCCACGGCCACCCTGGCCTGCTCCAGCGACTGCCGGCTGCTGCCAGAGGTAAACGGCGCTTCAGCCTTCCCAGGACACAGATCCAGACCCCGTGCCTGGGAGCCCCTCGGGAGCACCTTCGCAGCTGCGCCTGGAGCTGCGCAATCTCCTCGGCCAGGCGGGCGTTTTGCTCCTCGGCCAGCTCGGCATCCCGCTGCAGTTTGGCATTCTGGGCGGCCAGCTGCCGGGCACGGCTCCGCAGACCTGCGGCCTCGGCACTGCTGGGGAGTCCCACTGGTCCTGGCGTGCTCCTGGGAGCATGGCCAGGGACGGCGGGGTGTCCCTACAGCGGGCACTTACGGGCTGGTGACATCCGTGTTGTCACCCTGGACCAGGGCGGCGGCTGGGGATGCATGTCCTTCGTCCTCTGCGGGACGGGACACAGCGGGCTGTATGTTTGCGTCCCCATCGGGGCCACCCCGACTCCCTTTTCCTGTGCCAACGCCCACCTGCTAGCACCGCTCCAGTGTCACCAGTGGCCACATCCTGCTCCTCGGCCCTGCACACACGGAGCCGTGGGTCAGCACCACTGACTGGTCCGGCTGGCACCAGGCGCTATGCCCACGCCTCTGGGCACTGACCCGTCCTGCCGGCACGCTGCGATCCAGGCACCCATGGCGCTGCGGAACCGGCTCCAGTCCAGTGCCGTGCCCGCGGCCGCGGGGTCCAGCGCCCGCTGCAGTGCCTGCAGCTGCCCGTCGTGCCCGCTGTGCCCGGTCATCGCTGCCACGTACTCCACCACCCGCTGCGGCTGCACCAGCCCTGTGCGGATGGACGGAGGGCTCAGGGATGGTGGGGACCACTTCAGTTTGGCTGCGGCCACCATGGCCCCAGGGGCTTTGGCTACCTGTACGCTCGGGGTCGCAGGCGGCAAAGGTGCAGTCCAGGGCAAACTCGTCCGAGCAGCCGCTCTCGGCAGGGGCTGAGGGGGGTACACGCGTTATGGAGGGGCCCGGCGCCTCACCCCCCACCCCGCTCCCTCATGGTGCCCGCACCTGGCAGGGGGATGCCGGCGCCCGGGACGCAGGGAACCTCTGCAGCCATGGTTCTAGGGGGTGCTCCGGGGGTGCCGCCGCTGCCCCGGGGCGCAGCCGGGGGTGTCGAGGGTCTCGGGGGTCCCGGGAGCGCCGTGGGGTTCAGGGGGAGTCGGGGAGGGGGAAATCGCCTCACGGCGGAGGGGCGGGGCCTGGCGCGAGCCCTTCCCGCCCTGAGAGAAAGGGGCGGAGCAAGGGGCGTGGACAGAGGGAAGGGGCGTGGCCCCGCTGCTCCACGCGGGCCGCGCGTTCCCGGTGCCGTCCCGGTCCCGTCTCGGTTCCGCTGCTTCCCAACGGCTTTTATTGAAGGAAAAAGTCCTCCGCGCTCCCCCCCACACCACCCCGGCCTCCTCAGAGCCCCCGCAGCAGCTTCTCGTAGCGGGAGTCCAGGTTCCGGAGCAGGAACATCGACAGCATCAGCAGGGAGAGCTGCGAGCAGAGAGCAGGATCAGCCCCCCCGGAGCCCCTCGGACCCCTGACCCCCCTCCCGACCATCCTGAACCCCCACCGATCCTTCTGGCCACCCTGAATCCCCTAGGACCCTCCCCTGAACCCTCCCTGCCCTCCCAGCCCACCCTACTTATGGTCCCACAGCCTTCCGAGCACCCCCAGGCCCCCCCAGCTCAGCCCCCCGCCCCAGGGCATCCCCCCTACCTCCCCCAGGCCGATGCCGATGCAAACCCCCACGATGGTGACCAGGTTTTCGGCCAGCCAGCTCTGGACTCTCTCCTTGCAGCCCTGGGGTGACAACTGGGGGTCACTTGGAGCCCCCCATGGAGCTCCAGGACCCCCGATTCCCCCGTGCCTCACCGTGGGGAAGATGTCCTGGGGGGCAGCCATGGGGCAGCGGCCGTGAGGGAGCACCCACGGGCTCTTGTGGGTGCTGTTGGGTGCCCTGAGGCAGGAGCAGGCGATGGCCCCAGCCCTGTCCCCATCCCTTGTGGTGTCATCGTGCTGGTCCCAGTCCTGGGGTCCCTTCCAGCCACAGCAGCCGAGCTGGGGCGGGGGGCAGGAGGTCAGTGTGGTGGCCGTGGGGTGGTCCTGGGCTCTTTCTGGAGGGGGTGTCTCACCTGCTGCTGGACAGCGTCCCAGCTCTCGTGGGGGTCCCCAGGTGGTCCCTGGGCCGGGTAGGCCCGGATAAGCTCCTCTGCGTAGGTGGCCACCTTTGTAGCCAGCTGGGGACAGGGATCAGCACAGCCTCGCCCCCCGAGCCCCGGGTCCCCCCGAGCCCCGGGGTCCCCCCCAGCTGGGCTGGGCCCCCGCACTCACAGCGGCGCGCTGCGTGTAGACGATGATGGCCACCGTGATCTGGGCAGCGAAGAGCAGCAGCAGCAACCCGAAATACTGTGGGGACAAAGAGGGGGGTGGGGGTCAGCCAGACCTGCCCCCCCCCACCCCTCTGCAGCAGCGGGGGCAGCTCAGAGGGGTGCCCCCCTCCCTGCTGCTGTCCCCGGGGCAGGATGTGGTGGCACCACGTGTCCCTGCGGTCGCCCCAGGAAGTTGCAGCACAGACACCCCACACCCTCCCGGTTCCGTGAGCCCCCCCGACCCCCCCAGCCCCCCGACTCACCAGCCCCAGCATGGCCTTGACCTCCTTGAGGGCCCCCAGACACCCCAGGAAGCCCAGGAGCATGGTGGCCATGCCGACCCCCGAGAAGCCATAAGAGCAGAACCTCAGGCTGACCAGCGGCGACCCTGGGGACACGGGAGGGGGGCGTGAGGGACCCTCCCGGCCCTCTGGGGGTGCCGCCTCTCCCGGGGTATCCCCCTCTTGAGGGGTGCCTTACCCAGCACGGCGGCGAAGCTCTGCCGGTCGAACAGGACCCAAAAGCTGAAGGCGAGGAGGAGGATGCCCAGGAACTGGGGGGGGAGCCCAGGTCAGGAAATGGGGGACCCCCAGTGCCCCCCAGCACTGGGAGGCTGTTGCCCCCCCCGGGTCCTCTCAAGTTTCCCCATCTCCCCCTGCCCCCCAAGTCCCCCCAGCCCCACTCACGAAGAAGAAGAGGTTGAGGAGGAAGAGGAAGCACTTGGTGCAGCCCAGGCAGCTTTTGGGGCTCATGTCTGCTCGGGGGTCGCACCCGCACGGACTCAGAGCCCACCCCGAGCCCGAGCCGTCCCCGGGCCCCGTTCCCCTCCCGCCCCGCCCGGCGCCGCCGCCTCGGGACCCGCGGGAAGCGCCGGGGGCAGCGGAAGCGCCGCGGGGGCGTCGCCCCGGGACCCCCGTGGACAGCGGGGGCCGTGAGCCCCGGTGTGAGCACCGGTGTGACCCCTGGGAACGGGGCCGTGAGCCCCGGTGTGACCCCTGGGGGTGGGCGGTGACCCCGGGGGTCCCGGGGGATGCTGCGGGGGCGGGACCGAAACCGGGAGGGGGCGGGACCGGGAAATGAGTGACGGGCCAGGGGGCGGAGCCGCTGCGGGAGGGGGCGCGGCCATAGGCGCGGCCTCTGCCCCGCCCATGTGCGGACTCCGCTCCGTTCACGTGACGCGGGGCCCCCCGCCGGTGTCACGTGACGGCGGCGGGCCCCACGTGTTCCGGGCGCGATGGCGGCGGCGGCGGCTTCGGCCCAGCGGGGCGGCGGCGGCGGAGGAGGCGGCGGCGGCGGCGGCGATCCCGGGGCCGATCCCGGGGCCGGCGGCGGCGAGCCCGCCCCGCCCCCAGGGGGCGGTGGTGAGTGGGGGCACCGGCGGGACCCGCGGCGGGGCGCGGCCTGTGCGGCCCGGGGAGGCGGCGGCGGCGGCGGCGGCTGGGGTCGGTCGGCGGCCGCTGCTGCCCGGTGAGCGCCCCGCTGTCCGCAGGGGCCTCCTCGGACCAGATCATGCAGACCGGGGCGATCCTGCTGCGGGCGTGAGTAGGGAAGCGGGAGCGGCGGGAGAACGGGCGGGGCCGGGGGACAAGGGGCGGCTTGGGGACCCGGGAGGGGACTTGGGACTGGGAGGGACAAGGGGGGAACTCTGGGGACACGGGGAGCGGGGGGGACCTGGGTGACACAGGAAGGACTTGGGACTGGGACGGGAGTTGGGGACACAGGGAGCAGAGGGACAAGGGGGGACACGGGGTGCGGGGGGGACTTGGGACTGGGACGGGAGTTGGGGACACAGGGTGCGGGGGGACAAGGGGGACACAGGAAGGACTTGGGACTGGGAGGGGACTTGGGGACACAGGGTGCAGGGAGACAAGGGAGGACACAGGAAGGACTTGGGACTGGGAGGGGACTTGGGGGGACACGGGGTGCGGCGGGGGACTTGGGACTCGGAGGGGATTTGGGGACACAGGGTGTAGGGGGGACTGGGGACTGGGAGGAGGGGACTGGGGGACTTGTGGGGATTCTGGGGGGACACAGTGTGCGGGGGGAACTCAAAATTTGTCGGGGGGCTTGAGAGGATGCAGAGCTGTGGGGACACGGGAAGTGAGGGGGAAATTAGGGGGACATGAGAGCATCCCGGGGTGACACAGGGGGGACTCGGGGGACATCAGGGGGGCTTGAGAGGGTCCTGGACCTTGAGCTCCAGGCGTGGCCCTGGAGGGAAGGACTTGGGCCGCAAGTGGGATAGAGGGCCGGGGTCCCCCGAGCCGGGGGGGTCACCCAGAGCACCGGGGGTCCCAGGTTCGTGCGGGACCGCGTGCAGCGCTGCGGGGACCCCCAGGCCGTGGCGCTGAGCGAGGCCGAGCTGGGCCAGCCCCAGCCCAGCAGCCCCGACACCAAACGCCTCAGCGAGTGCCTGCGGCGCATCGGCGACGAGCTCGACAGCAACATGGAGCTGCAGAGGTGGGCAGCTGCCGCTCCCCGGGGTGCCCCTGGCGTGCCCCGGGCCCGCCTGACCGTGCCCGCTGTCCCCTGCCCCAGGATGATCGAGCAGGTGGGCTGTGACGCCCCCAAAAAGCTGTTCTTCCGCGTGGCCAAGGAGATGTTCGCCGACGGCACCTTCAACTGGGGCCGCGTGGTCGCCCTCTTCTACTTTGCCTGCAAGCTGGTGCTCAAGGTGGGTGTGGAGCCCCCCAAAGGCCCTCTCGGGGCCCCCCTGAGCCCCTCTGAGCCCCCGCTGCTGCCGGCAGGCTCTGTGCACCAAGGTCCCAGAGCTGGTGCAGACCATCCTGCGCTGGACCATGGAGTACCTGCAGGAGCACGTGCTTGCCTGGATCCAGGCCCAGGGCGGATGGGTGAGACCCCAGAGCCCCATTCCTCGGGGGGCTGTGCCCCTGGCCCCTCCCTAACCCCCCATTCCTCGGGGGGCCAAGCCCCTGACCCCTCCCTAACCCCCCATTCCTTGGGGGGCCAAGCCCCTGACCCCTTTCTAACACCCTCTTGTACCCCAAACCCCCCATTCCTCAGGGGGCCAAGCCCCTGACCCCTTTCTAACACCCTCTTGTACCCCAAACCCCCCGTTCCTTGGGGAGCCAAGCCCCTGACCCCTCCCTAACCCCCCATTCCTCAGGGGGCCAAGCCCCTGACCCCTTTCTAACACCCTCTTGTACCCCAAAACCCCATTCCTCGGGGGGCTGTGCCCCTGACCCCTCCCTAACACCCCATTCTTTGGGGGGCCAAGCCCCTGACCCCTCCCTAACCCCCATTCCTCGGGGGGCCAAGCCCCTGACCCCCCCCTAACACCCCCAAACCCCCCTATTTCTCAGGGGGGCTGAGCCCCTGTTTGGGAATCTTCCCAATGTTCCCTTTTACCCCAAATTTACCCCAGATTTATCCCAAATCCTCCCCTCTTTCCTGGCTGCCCTGGGCTGGTTGTTCTGGGGGGAAGTTTGGGACCCCCCAGCACGGGGTGCTGACCTTGCCCCCCTTGTGTCCCCCCCCCAGGAAGGGCTCCTGTCCCACTTTGGGACCCCCACCTGGCAGACGATCACCATCTTCGCCGCTGGTGTCCTCACGGCCTCACTGACCATCTGGAAGATGTCCTAGACTCTGGGGGGGGGGGGGGGGCCACGTTCTGTCCCCCCCCCAGGGACCCCCGGGACCCCTCCCCGGACTGGCCCTGCCGGCAGGGATGGTGCTGACCCCCAGGACCAGGGGGGTCTTTAACCCACACCACTCGCTCACCTGGATTTTAGGGTGGTGGTCGAGCTGGGGGGGCCTGGGGGGAAACTCACCCCTCCCTCCCCCAGCCCCCCCCCAGCCCTTCCCAGAGGTCACAGCTGGGATCTGGGGGGGATTTGGGGGGTGGGGACACCCCCCAGGCCTGCCCTGCCCTCGGTTGACCCCAGGACTTGTGGTGCTTCAAGTGCGGGGGGGATGGGGGGATCCTGCGGTTGCACCCCAGATGTGGGGGTGGCTGGGGGGGGTGGGGTGTCTCTGTGACCCTCCCAGAATGACCTGGGGGGTGGGGGGGGAGGGTTACAGCCATGGCTGTAGGGTGAGTATTTATTGGGGGTCTCCGTCCCCCAGAAAGGGCCCCCCCAGGTGCAATACCCCCCTTCCGGGGGGGGGGGGCTCTCAGGGCGGGGGGGGGGGGGGGGGGCACACCCCCCGTTTACACCCCCTCAAACCCCCAACCCCCCCCCCGGTTTTGGAGGTCCCCCCCGTGTCCCCGAGGCGGGGGGGGGGGGGGGCGGAAAGTGACCCCTTCCCCCACCCCCCACGGTGCTCTCGGCGGTGACGTCATGGGGAACCGCCCCTCCCCCAAATGGGTGGGCCCCGCCTTTCCCCCCCCCCCCCCCCCCCCCATCGCTCATCTCCGTAGTGGATTTTTCTTCTCTTTTTTTGTACCTTGGTTTTTGTATCTCGGGAATTTCGATGAAATAAAAGAAAAGGCGAACGCGATGCTTCGTGGGCGTGTCCCCCCCCCAAAAACCTCGGGGAGCCTCGGGGGATCTCGGGGTGCGGATGGGGGAAGGGGGGGACAAGAATTGGGGGGGGGGTTGGGGGGTAGTGCCGCTTTCGCTTTCCCTTTTCCCACGTGGCTTGTGCGGGGGGCGGCTGCGGGACCGTTTTCGGGGGGCTCAGGGGCCCCTGCCCCTTTTGTTCAACAACATCTCGGGGGCTGGGGGTCCTGGTTGATGGGGGAGGAGTCCTTCAACCGCCCCCTCTCGCAGGGCCATTTGGGGTCCGTGTGTGCGGGGGAGGGGGTCCCGATCTCGAGGTTCACTGAGCGGCCGTGGGGGGGGTGTTGGAGTGGGGGTCCCACATCTGGACCCTTACCCACGGGCCGTGTCGCTCCTGCAGCGCAGCCTCTGGATCCAGCGCCGGAGGAATTTTGGGGTGGCTTTGGCGGGTGGTCCCGCCCGGTGTGTGGGGCAGCTGATCCCCTACTTGGCCCTGGGGGCCGAGCCGAGCCGGGTCCCCCTGGACCTGCGGGGACCCCAGGGAGGAGGGGGGGGCTCCCAGTTCCAACCAGTCCCCCCCAGTTCGCCCCAGTCCCGGGAAGGCGGAAACGCGGAGTCAGCGCTGCCAAGTTCCTCTTTTATGGTCCCGGCGCTGAGTCAGCTCCTTCCGCACCCTACAGCCCACTAAACTCCGATTAACGGGAGTTAACGGCACCCCAGGACCCGCCGGGACACTCCAAAACCGCCCCCCAGCCCCCCAGTGTCCCCCAGGCCAGCGGTGAACTGCGGCTCTGCCCCAGCCCCCCCGCCCCTGGCTGCCCTGCTCCTGGGGGCGACACAAAGGTGGGGTGGAACCCCCATCCCCCCAGGATCCTGCCCCGTCATGCTGACTGTGGGGCCGTGTGACCAACGGGGACAAGGGCCAAGGCCACCCGGCTCCTTCCGGAGGGGCGAGCGCGGGGGGCGCGCCCCCTTTTCTCCGCCCCGCGGCGCGGAAGGGCCATAAAGCCCCCGGCGGACGTTGAGCGGCCGCAGCCGCGTTCTCGCTTCAACAGTGCTTGAACGGAACCGGCTGCTCGCGGCGCTCCCTCCATCCGTCCATCCCGGCCGTCCATCCGTCCGTCCCGCCGCTCCCGCTCCGTCCGTCCGTCCGTGCCGCTATGGAGTCCCAGATCCGCCAGAATTACCACCGCGACTGCGAGGCCGCCGTCAACCGCATGGTCAACATGGAGCTCTACGCCTCCTACGTCTACCTGTCCATGGTAGGGGGGCTCGGCACCCCCGGCGTTGGGGGACCCCCTTCCTGCGCCCCAAAATCCCCTCCCGCTGTTGGAGGGGGGGTGCGGCGCCGCTCGGGAGGGCGGAATCCGAGGAATTTGCGGGGTGGGGAGGGGCCCTGGGAGACTCCCCCTGACCTCTCCTCCCTCCCCTCTCTCTCGTAGGGGTTCTACTTCGAGAGGGACGACGTGGCGCTGTCGCGACTGTCGCGGTTCTTCCTGGAGCAGTCGCGGGAGGAGCGGGAGCACGCCGAGGGGCTGCTGCGCTTCCAGACCAACCGCGGCGGCCGCGTCCTGCTGCAAGACATCAAGGTGCGTGTGGGGGGCGAGGGGGGCTGCGGCTGGCCCTGGGCTACCCGGGCCCCTCCAGGTGACCGTCCTGCCCCGCAGAAGCCGGAGCGGGACACCTGGGGCTCGGCGCTGGAGGCGGTGGAGGCGGCGCTGCAGCTGGAGAAGTCGGTGAACCAGGCGCTGCTGGAGCTGCACGCCCTGGCTGCCGAGAAGGGAGACCCCCACGTGAGTGCTGCCCCGGCTTTGGCCTTCATCCCCCTCCTCCTCAAGGGTCTGAGCCCCCCTCCCCAGCTCCCAGTTCCTCCCTTTTCCCAGCCTGTGCCTCGGGATCACCCCGGGGACCCAGAAGGGGGAATCCCGCGGTTCCACTCCCCGATGTGGGGGGGGGGGGGGGGGGGTCGTCTCTGTGACCCCTCTGGGGTGAGGGGGAGGGCTACAGCCATGGCTGTAGGGTGAGTATTTTTTTTGGGGGTCCCCACACCCAAAAACGGCCCCCCACCCAGGACAGAGGCTCTCTCTCCCTTCCCTCCCTTCCCTCCTCCACGGGAGTTTTTGGGATCTCCTGCTGCTCCTGGGGGTCCATCGCCTCCCCCAGACCCTCGGCCCTGCCTGACACCCCTCTGTCCCGCAGCTCTGTGACTTCCTGGAGTCCCACTACCTGGACGAGCAGGTGAAGGCCATCAAGGCGCTGGGTGACCACGCCACCAACCTGCGCCGCCTCAACGGCGGGGGGCCCGGGGGGTCCCCGTCCGGCCTCGGCGAGTACCTGTTCGACCGGCTGAGCCTGGAGGAGCGCAGCTGAGCCTCCCACCACCCACCAACATCCTCCTGAGCCCCCAGACCCTCGTAACCCCTGCCCCAGCCAAGGGGGCCCTGCCTGCTGGGCTTTCCCAGCATGATTCCCATAAAGGGTCTGTCTCTGCCTCCTATGTTGTTGTCTCCTCTGTCATTTGCTTCCCCCAAAAAGGGGAGCTGGGGTGGGGTTAGTGGGGGCTGGCATGGGATGGGGGAGGAGGCATGGCCCCTTCAGTGATGGGAGAAATTTATAGGAGTTTGGGGTGTTGCTGAGCACGTTCTGACCCTGTAGTGAGGTCTGAGGAAAACAGAAGGGGCTCTTGACCACAGGAAGGAGAGCCTTCGACTTGAGTGTCTTGGGACAAGTTTAGAGAATAAAGCTGGCCGTGCTAGGCCAGCCAAAGCTACAGTTCCTTGCAGCTTTTGCCAGGGAGAAATCCTGCCCCATTTGCCAATTAAGGAGGCAGAAGGTGACTCAGGGGCACAGACCCCTGAACACCAACGCCAGCCCTTTTCCCTGGGAAACCAAACTCAGGTTCCTGGTGGCAGTTTGCAGGAGGTGTTTGGCACTGCCCAACAGAGGGTGGTTTTGCTGCAGCTTTGGTCTGCAAGAAATGGAGTGCCCCATCCTGAGCCTCGCCTCCTCCCCTCAGCCCTCTTGTCCCCTTCTTCACCCCTCACCCCTGCTCCAACTTGGAGCCCATCCCACCCCTGCCCCATCCCTCACTCCCCCCCACTGCCCACCTGTGACTCCCAGCAGGAGGGGAGGGGGCTGCAGGGGGTCACCAGGGCTGGGGGCCGAGGGGAGGGGACTGCAGGTGTCACTGGGGGCTGCAGGGTTACATGGGACAGCTGAGAGGCAGAAGTGGCCTTGAGGAGCAAAGGGGGGCTCCAGGGTGTCACCAGGGACTGGGGAGGGGGCTGCAGGTGTCACTGGGGACTGCTGAGAGGCAGAAGGGGGCTTTAGGAGCAAAGGGGGGCTCCAGGGGGGCACAGAGCATGGAGGCCAAGGGGAGGGGGCTGCAGGGTGATACCAGGGGCTGGGGAGGGGGCTGCAGATGTCACTGGGGGCTGCTGAGAGGCAGAAGGGGGCTCCAGGGTGGCACAGAGCACAGGGGCTGAGGGGAGGGGGCTGGAGGGTGACACCAGGGGCTGGGGAGGGGGCTGCAGGCGTCACTGGGGGCTGCAGGGTGACATTGGGGGCTGCTGAGAGGCAGAAGGGGGCTTTAGGAGCAAAGGGGGGCTCCAGGGGGGCACAGAGCATGGGGGCCAAGGGGAGGGGGCTGCAGGTGTCACTGGGGGCTGCTGAGAGGCAGAAGGGGGCTCCAGGGTGGCACAGAGCACAGGGGCTGAGGGGAGGGGGCTGCAGGGTGACACCAGGGGCTGGGGAGGGGGCTGCAGGCGTCACTGGGGGCTGCAGGGTGACATTGGGGGCTGCTGAGAGGCAGAAGGGGGCTTTAGGAGCAAAGGGGGGCTCCAGGGGGGCACAGAGCACGGGGGCCAAGGGGAGGGGGCTGCAGGGTGACACCAGGGGCTGGGGAGGGGGCTGCTGAGAGACAGAAGGGGCCTTTGGGAGCAAAGGGGGGCTCCAGGGTGGCACAGAGCACAGGGGCTGAGGGGAGGGGGCTGCAGGCATCACTGGGGGCTGCAGGGTGACATTGGGGGCTGCAGAGAGATAGAAGGGGCCTTTGGGAGCAAAGGGGGGCTCCAGGGTGTCACCAGGGGCTGGGGAGGGGGCTGCAGGTGTCACTGGGGACTGCTGAGAGGCAGAAGGGGGCTCCAGGGTGGCACAGAGCACAGGGGCTGAGGGGAGGGGGCTGCAGGGTGACACCAGGGGCTGGGGAGGGGGCTGCAGGGTGTCACCGAGGGTTGGGGGCTGCAGGGTGACATTGGGGGCTGCAGAGAGGCAGAAGGGGGCTTTAGGAGCAAAGGGGGGCTCCAGGGGGGCACAGAGCATGGGGGCCAAGGGGAGGGGGCTGCAGGGTGACACCAGGGGCTGCAGAGAGGCAGAAGGGGGCTTTAGGAGCAAAGGGGGGCTCCAGGGTGTCACCAGGGGCTGGGGAGGGGGCTGCAGGTGTCACTGGGGGCTGCTGAGAGACAGAAGGGGGCTTTAGGAGCAAAGGGGGGCTCCAGGGTGGCACAGAGCATGGGGGCCAAGGGGAGGGGGCTGCAGGTGTCACTGGGGGCAGCAGGGTGACATTGGGGGCTGCTGAGGGGCAGAAGGGGGCTTTAGGAGCAAAGGGGGGCTCCAGGGTGGCACAGAGCATGGGGGCCAAGGGGAGGGGGCTGCAGGGTGACACCAGGGGCTGGGGAGGGGGCTGCTGAGAGGCAGAAGGGGCCTTTGGGAGCAAAGGGGGGCTCCAGGGGGGCACAGAGATGCCAAGGGGCTGCAGTGGGGAACTTGAGGGTGACACAGAGAGTCTGAGGGGCAGGGGGTGCCTTGAGGGGCAAAGTGGGGGTGCCTGAGGGTGACAGGTGAAGCAGCCCTCACCCCACCCCTAAACTCACCCTAAAAACCGACCCTAACCAGGTGGAGAGTGCACCGTGGAGGTCAGGGGGCCAAGGGACAATGTCGGGGGGCTGGGGGTGACACACAGACATTGAGGGGCAAAGAGGGGGGGTTTGACAGGTGGGGAGCTCACACTGAGGGTTTGGGGTGCAAAGGACACAGGGTACCTCACCCTGAACAGCACCCCTGGGACCCCAGTTTGCCCCAGAGCAGCGACCCTAATGCTGGGGACAGCCCCAGAACCCCCCAGCAGCTGCAGGCTGTTACCCCAATTAAAAGGTAGGGATGATGTTTGGAGGCTACAGAGTTACAGGTAGGGGGTGAGCAGTTTTTTAAAGGTTTTTTTTTTTTTTTTTCAGGGCTTTTAAAAGATATTTTAGGGTTTTTTTTTGGGAGGGAGGAGTTTTTTAGGAATTCTCTGGGAATGCTGAAGATACATTTAGGGCTTTTTCAGGGCTTTAAAAAGAATTTTTTAGGGTGTTTTAACGGCTGTCTTACTACCAATTAGAATTGTTAGGATTTTTTTTTGGGGTATTCTTGGGGCATTTTAGGACTATTGGAACATTTTTAGGGCTTTTGGAGGACCGTTGAGGGTATGTGGAGGACTTTTTTAGGACTAGGGTATTCCTAGGGTTTTTGAGGGAATTTTTTATGGGGTTCTTTTTGAGTCTTAGCAGGGGATTTTAAAGATTTTAGGGGTATTCTTAGAGCTCTTTTAGGACTATATAGGGATCTTTTTAGAGGTTATTTAGGGATTTTTAGGGGTGTTTTGGGGGCTTTTTAAAAGTAGGGTATTTTTAGGGTCTTCTGAGGCCATTTTCAGGTTTTTGTGGTGTGTTTAGGACACTTTGAAAACTAGGGCTTTTTTAGGGAATTTATCGGGTTTTTTTTGGGTCCTTTCAGGGCACGGCAGAGGCTGAGGGGCAGCTTGAGGGGCAAAGAGGGGGCTGGAGGGCAAAGGAGAGGGAATAAGGGTGACACACAGGAACTGAGGGGCAGCTTGAGGGGCAAAGAGGGGGCTGGAGGGTGGCAGAGGCTGGGAGCTGAGGGAGGAGCAGGGAGAGAGGACAGTGGGTGACACACAGAGATGCTGAGGGTGGCAGGGGCAGCGGGAGGGTGACACCGAGGGGCTGAGAGGGGGCTGGGGGGCAAAGGAGAGGGAATGAGGGGGACACACAGGAGCTGAGGGGGGACTTGAGGGGCAAAGGAGAGGGAATAAGGGTGACACCGAGGGGCTGAGAGGGGGCTTGGGGGGCAAAGGAGAGGGATTAAGGGTGACACAAAGGAGCTGAGGGGCAAAGGAGAGGGAATAAGGGGGACATAGAGGAGCTGAGAGGGGACTTGAGGGGCAAAGGAGAGGGGCTCAGGGTGACACAGAGGAGCTGAGAGGGGGCTGAGAGGGGGCTTGAGGGGCAAAGGAGAGGGAATAAGGGTGACACAGAGAAGCTGAGAGGGGTCTTGAGGGGCAAAGGAGAGGGAATAAGGGTGACACCGAGGGGCTGAGGGGCGAAGGAGAGGGAATAAGAGTGACACAGGAGCTGAGAGGGGGCTTGAGGGGCAAAGGAGAGGGGCTCAGGGTGACACAGAGGAGCTGAGAGGGGGCTGAGAGGGGGCTTGAGGGGCAAAGGAGAGGGAATAAGGGTGACACCGAGGGGCTGAGAGGGGGCTTGAGTGGCATGGGGGGGCTTGAGGGCGACAGACAGAGCCTGAGGGCTGGGGGGCAGGGGGCAAAGGGCCGGCGTTGGTGGCCCGGAGTGGCCGGCTGCCTGCTGGAATTCCGATTGCACAGGAGCCATTCCTCCTCACTGCCCCCTGACCAAGGTGGCACCGGTGCCAGCTCGGGCTGGTCTGACAGTGCCAAGGGTCTCCTGCAATCTGCCATCAAGAACCCGGGCTGGTGAGTTTTGTTGCCCAGGGAAAAGGGCCGGCATTGGTGTTTGGGGGGCTGTGGCACGGAGTGGCTGCTGGAATTGCACAGGTCCCAGGATGCCTTCCAGAGCCAGGCAGCCCCCACCCCAAAATCAGGCTGCTTTGAGAGTCCCAAGCACCTCCTGCAAACCTCCTCTGGCTGTCCCTCCTTCTTAAGGGTTTGGATTGAGGGAAAAATCCCTTTTTCCATTACTTGAGAGATTTAAAGTGGGGGGAACTCCTCTTTTCACTGAATTTTAGGTGATTAAATTCAACAGCAGGGGCCATCTATTTGCCATTTTATCCATTTCAGTGGAGGTAACTGCCCTGTTTTCTCTGTTTATGGTTCACTTGAAGGAAGCTCTGCCTTTTGCAGCATTTTAAGCGTTTAAATGTGCATTTCAGGGCACTTCATTCTGTACCTTAGGACCAGATAACTCAGAGAAGGGTGAGCCTGGCATCTCCTTCACCCTTATACTGCCAAGGAGGCTTTTATTGATTTATTATTTTTGTTCATAATATAGATAGCCCTAATTAGCAGTCCCATGGAGACTTACACTATTTCACATCATTAATGTTCTTCTCCTTCTCAGTAGTCATCAAGGCTATCGGGGCGACACCTGTAGGAATAATTTTGTAAGTTAGCAGCAAATTACCAGATTCATTTAGCTGTGCTTCCTAAGCACAAAATTTTATTTCCTACCAGTTTTCTGAAGTTTTATTTCTTACCAGCTTTCTGCCCTTCTTCTCTAAGTGGTTGGAGCAAAAAAAAAAGTGCTATTATTTCTCTGAAGAGTTTTTTTTTCTCTCTCAAGCCCTTTACCCCCTGGAATCCAAATCGGAGGAGCCAAACCAGCTGCAGCTGCTCCGAGGGCTTTTATACCCGGTGGGATTTGCCCCCTCCCTTTTCCTGGGTGTGGTGGGAACGAGAGGTGGGCACAATCAGGGGTATATTAACCCCAGCCTTGGCTGAGGGGCTTCACTTCATCTTCAGGCTGTGCTGGGGTAAGTGCTCTCCTTTTATTTCTGTGATGAGGCTTTTTCTGCTTGTTTTCTGCAGGTGCTTTTGGACATCTAAAATAATAGAAGCTTTGAAGGTACCAGAAGAAAACAGCATTGAACACAGGGAGTATTTAAGTTCATGATTTTGGGTTGTGCATTTAGGGGTGGTAAAGTGCTTTTGTAATGCCTGGTTTTGTTCTTTTTTTGGTTTTTTTTTAATAGGAAGAATGCAGCTTCTGGAAATTCCAGGCTGTATCAAGTACAACAGTTTTTCCAGCAGATTCATTGTGGCACAAAAGGCATCTGCCCAGTGTCAAAGATGATTTTTGAGATTGATGTTCCAGGTGAGTTGGGGATTGTGACGAGGAGAGGGAGGGTGAGCAGGTATCCCGTTAGGAGTTATTGGGGTGGGTTGAAGGCAGCAGGGTGAGAAATGGTGTCTATTTGAGGGCCCCCCAAGGCTTTTCACAAGCATAGCAGAGGCGTTCACATGTCTTAAAACACACAAGCTCATCCACTGCAGTCACAGAAATGCCACGTAACTTTGCCTTTCTCTAACCCAGGTGCCACTCAGGATAACAGGCACAGCCTTGGACTCGGGATGAAGCTGGAGACTGAAGACCCAGGCGCACTCAGGTGAGGGCAAGTAGCTGACTTGCTGGGATTTGGCCCACATAACCCTGAAGTCATACGTTGTTTTTGGTTTTCTTTATTGTAGCTGAGTGAGAGGCTAAGAGGCAATCACGGGGCTCTCCGAGGCAGACGGATTTCAGGTCCAGCGTGGATTCACATCGCCGATCGTCCCGAAGATAAGTCGGGGGCCACGGCCTGCAGATGGGAGGATAGGAGAATAGTGGGTTGGGAATTCTTGGGACAGATTTAAAAACGAGCAGAGAGAAAAGGAATGCTGTCTAAGAGGCCCTTAGGACAGGTAAAGGGAGAGGCTCTGCTTTTGATTGCAGCTGTTGGGTGTGCAGTGCAGAACAGCTCCAGTCTGTGTTGTGTTGTCTGTGTCCTGTGTTACCTCGTGTGACTTAGGGGTCCCTTGGATCAGATATCTCTGCCTTTTCCTCTCGAGGCCCTCACCATGAGTATCAGCCATCATCTCTGGCTTCTCAAATGCTCGCACTTCTCGGCACAATGCCGATGTCATTTGTTCTTTTACCGGTGGGCTCGGTCACATCCGAGTCACATCTCAGCAGCATCGAGTCAGGTGTGTTTTGAGGCTTTGTTTCCCGGTGTGTCACCATCCATTCTTCCCAGCCTGAGTTGTGACATCCTGGGGTTTATGGTATTGTATGATATGGAGAGCATTCTAAACGTAGCATTTTCTCACAAGCATCTTGATCATTGTGATCCACAGGTCACATGGTGATGAACAGATCATCTTATAACAGGTCACTCTGTTCCAGGCTTTTCTTCTGCTCCTTAGAGGAGTCTCCTCCATCCACAGTCGCCTTAGCATCAGTCATCTCTTTTGGAATCCTCTCAGTCCTTGCCATTATTAATCCTGCTAGGAACTCTTCTCTCATCCCTGTGTCACACTGTTTGTAGCATATTGTGTTGTGTTTAATGTCCCCTTGTTTGTCATGTCCTGTGTCACGGGTGTCTGCACATATTTGTGCTGGAGCTGCTCTGCCCTGCTGCATACCTTGGTGGAATAGGAGACATCCTGGGGACTTGAAATTTTTAGTGTGGGGTTTAGTTGGTCTCAAGATGGGATTCCTAGATTGGCACAAGATGTGTGCAGCTGTGAAGTTATCCTGCAGCACTTTGACTGTTGCCCTCACTTTCTTTCAGATGCAGAAGGATAAAATCCAGGGCAGTGAGCCACATCCTGGGTGAGGAGGTTCCCCCGAGCAGGTCAGTCAGTGTTTCTCTCTGCAGGGGGAGTGTAAAAGGTGACTCTGTTACAGCACACTTCTTTGTCTCTCTTTTTAGGAGGTACATCTGGATACCAGCAGTAAAGTTGAGCAATGGGCAAGGTGAGCAATGAGTAGTGTGCAGACACAAGTGGTATTGCTCAAGTCTCACTTTCTGGTACAGCTCTAAGCATCCCTTCCCATTTGTGCCCTTTAGACAATCCACCTGGAGTATGCCAAGCCCACGTCACCAATCGGCTGATGGATCGGGATTGCTGCTCCTGTGAGCCCTGTGGATGCATTAGAGGACTTGGTGATGAAGCCTTTGCCTTTTCAATTCACAGGTGCCAGCCAGGTAGCCTTTGGCAATTACCTAAGAGTTGGGGTGAGTCGGGGAGGTCTGGAGGATGAGGAGCGAGGGTCCCCTCAGGTGTCAGCAGTGCCACATCACCTTGTCTGCCCTTACCTCAGGTGCACCCTGCCACAATGGTGTCGGCCTCTGAGCAAGGCTGAAGTCTGCAGTCCGAGGAGCTGGGCATTGTCAGGAGGATGGTGAGTAGCAGAATTATGTTTTGGTCACTGTGCTGCTGAGATCCTGCATTGATGCTTGGTTTCCTTTCTCTTGGCAGACTGAGAGACAACAATCTGGTGACAGCAGGGATTTCCCAGATGGCGAGGTGGCCTTCTTGTGCACCTGACACAGACTGGCATGCCCAGATGTCTGAGAGATAAGTAGAGGGCCAAGACCCACAGAGGGGATGAAAGTGGGGTGCTGGGGTAGGACCCACCGGGAGGGGATTTTGATTTGGCTTTGGAGATGGGGGTGTCCACAAAGTGGCTCCTTAGGCCTCATAAAAGGAAATTCTCACTTTTGATGGCAGAGCTGAGGTGCGCAGGGCAGAGCCGTCCCGGTGTGTGTGGTGTCACTTGTCTGTCGTGCCTTCTGTGTTGTTTGGGTATGTCCTGTCTTTTACCTTAGTCCTTTGAGGGGCCTATCAGGAACCCTGGCATCATTCTTAGCATTGGTGATCTGTGTTCTTTGTCGTGGCTCCTGTGCTAAGAACTTTTGACTCAGGAGCTCAGACTTGCATCAGAATCTCTTCTCTCTTTAGAAGCATCCATTCCCATGTCTTTTCAGGTCTTGTTCTGAGCTGTCTGGACAGCTGTGCCCCACAAGGATCCACAATGTCAGATTAGGACTTGTTAGAATGTGAGGTCAGGGAGAGGATTCTGGCTGTAGGATTCTCGGGCGTCCATCTTTGATTTATTCCAAGAACTGCATTCAGTTAGCATCTTCTTCCTCCAGGGTTCTCTGAGCCTCATCAGCTCACCATCGATCTCATCTCAGTTATCTCGTTTTGCCTTCTCAGTCCTTGCAGTCTTTTTCCTTGCCAAGAGATTTCTGTCCCTGTTGTGTCCCCATTGTTTGTCATGTCATGTCCTGTTGTGTGTCACAGGTGTCTGCACAGGTTTGTGCTGGAGCTGCTCTGCCCTGCTGCATAGTGTGGTGTAATAGGAAAACTCCTGGGTACTTGAAATTGGTAATGTGGGGGGTAGTTGGATTCTAGATGGGATTTGTAGATGGACACAAGATGTGTGGAGCTCCCAAGTTATCCTGCAGCATTTTGACTTTTATTCACGTTTTTTTTTTTTCAGATTCATATGGATTAAATCTGTTCCAGAGGGCCCCATCCCAGGTGGGGGAGTTACCCCTGATCCGGTCAGTCACTGTTTGTCTCTGCAGCAGTTGTGTAAATGGTGACTGTGTTACAGCACGGTTCTTTGTCTTTCTTTTTAGGAATTCAGGACAGATATCAGCAGTCCAGGTGAGCAGTGGGCAAGGTGAGCATTAAATAGTGTGCTGAAGCAGTTGTTATTGCTCAAGTCTCATTTTCTGGTGCACCTCACAGCATCTCTTCTCGTTTGTGTGCTTTAGGCAATGCACTTGGAGTCCGTCAAGCGCCGTCACCAATCGGCCGATGCTCCGGGTTTGCTGCTCCTGTGAGCCCTGTGGACGTATTAGAGGACTTGGTGATGAAGCCTTTGCCTTTTCAATTCACAGGTGCCAGCCAGGTAGCATTTGGCAATTACCTAAGAGTTGGGGTGAGTGGGGGAGGTCTGGAGGATGAGGAGCGAGGGTCCCCTCAGGTGTCAGCAATGCCCCATCACCTTGTCTGCCCTTAACCCAGGTGCACCCTGCCAGAATGGTGTCGGCCTCTGAGCATGCCTGAAGTCTACAGTCCGAGGAGCCGGGCATTCTCAGGAGGATGGTGAGTAGCAGAATTGTGTTTTGGTCATCACTGTGCTGGTGAGGTTGTGCATTGATGTTTGGTTTCCTTTCTCTTGGCAGACTCGGAGACAACAGCCTGGTGACAGCAGGGATTTCGCAGATGGCGAGGTGGCCTTCTTGTGCACCTGACACAGACTGGCATGCCCAGATGTCTGAGAGATAAGTAGAGGGCCAAGACCCACAGAGGGGATGAAAGTGGGGTGATGGATTGGGACCCACTGGGAGGGGAATTTGATTTGGCTTTGGAGATGGGGGTGTCCACAAAGTGGCTCCTTAGGCCTCATAAAAGGAAAGTGTCACTTTGGATGGCAGAGCTGAGGTGCGCAGGGCAGAGCGGCCCCGGTGTGTGTGGTGTCACTTTTCTATCGTGCATTCTGTGTTGTTTGGGTATGTCCTGTCTTTTACCTTAGGTCTTTGAGGGGCCTATTAGGAACCCTGGCATCATTCTTAGCATTGGTGGTCTGCGTTCTTTGTCCTGGCCCCTGTGCTAAGAACACTGGACTCATGAGCTCAGACTTGCATCGGATTCTCTTCTCTCTTTCGAAGCGTCCACTCCCATGTCTTTTCAGGTCTTGTTCTGAGCTGTCTGGACAGCTGCGCTCTGCAAGGATCCATTATGGCATATTAGGACTTGTTAGAATGTGAGGTCAGGGAGAGGATTCTGACTGTAGGATTCTCAGCCATCCCTCTTTGGTTTATTCCAAGAACTGCATTCACTTAGCATTGTCTTCCTCCAGGGTTCTCTGAGCCTCATCAGCTCACCATCAGGCTCATCTCAGTTATCTCATTTTGCCTTCTCTCAGTCTTTGCCATCATTTTCCTTGCCAGGAGATTTCTGTCCCTCTTGTGTCCCTGTTGTTTGTCCAGTCCTGTTGTGTGTCACGGGTGTCTGCACAGGTTTGTGCTGGAGCTGCTCTGCCCTGCTGCTTAGCTTGGTTCCAAAGGGGAAGTCCTGGCGACTTGGCGTTTGTAATATGGGGTATAGTGGGTCTCTAGATGGGATTTGTGGATGGACACAAGATAGCTGGCGCTCTTAAGTTATCCTGTGACACTTTGACTTTTCTCCTAACTCTTTTTTCAGATTCAGATGGATTAAATCTGTTCCAGAGCGCCGGATCCCGGGTGAGGAGGTTCCCCCGAGCAGGTCAGTCCATGTTTGTCTCTGCAGGGGGAGTGTCAAGTGGGACTCTGTTTACAGCATGGTTCTTTGTCTTTCTTTTTAGGAAGTAAAGCTGGATATCAGTTTTCCAGATGAGGTGGCCAAGGTGAGCACTGAGTAGTGTACAGAAGCAGTTGGTATTGCTCAAGTCTCACTTTGAGGTGCAATTCTAAGTCTCGGTTCTTGTTGGTGTGCTTTAGGTGGTCCCCTGGGAGTATGCCAAGCCCAGTCCCCAAGCGCCTGATGCACCGGGTTTGCTGCTCCTGTGAGCCCTCTGGAAGTGTGACAGGAGTTGGTGCTGCAGCCTCTGCCTTTTCCATTTCAAGGTGTCACCCGGGTAGCCTTTGGCAGCTGCCGAGGAGATGCAGTGAGTCGGGGAAGTGGGGAGAAGGGGCGAGGGTCCCCTCAGGTTTCAGCAATGCCACGTCACCTTGTCTCCCCTTAACCCAGGTGCACCCTGCCGCTACGGTGTCAGCCTGAGAGCGAGCCCAAAGCGTGGGGTCCGAGGAGCCGGGCATTCTCAGGAGAATGGTGAGTATCAGAATTGTTGGGTTTTGACCCCTGTGCTGCTGAGATCATGCACTGATGTTTGGTTTTCCTTAATGTAGCTGAGTAAGAAACAACAGGATGGTGTTGAAGAACAGTGCCAGCAGGAGCTTCCCAGATGTGGCGGCCGCCACCTTTTGCAGCTGGCATGGATTGGCATCCCCAGATGTCTGAGAGATAAGTAGAGGGCTAAGGGGCACAGAGGGGATGAAAGCAGGGTGCTGCTTGTGCACCCATCCTGAGGGGGTTTTAGGTCCACTTTGGAGATGGAGGTGTCCATGAAGTGGCTCCTTAGGCCACATAAGAGGAGAGTCTGGCTTTTGATGACAGAGCTGAGGTGCGCAGGGCAGAGCAGTCTTGGTGTGTGTGGTGTCACTTGTCTGTCGTGCCTTCTGTGTTGTTTGGGTGTTTCATGTCTTTTACTTTAGGCCTTTGGGGGTCCTATCAGAATCCCTGGCATCATTCTTAGCCCCTGTGATCCCTGCCTTCCTTGGCCTGGTATCAATGCCATGGAACTTTTGACTGGGGAGCTCAGGCAGGCGTCAGTCTTGCATCTCGCTTCAGCAGCATCCGGTCGGGTGTCTTCTCCGGCCTTGTTCTGAGCTGCATGGACAGCTGCGCTCTGCAAGGATCCATTATGGCAGATGAGGACTTGTAAGAATGTGAGGTCAGCTGGAGGTTTCTGACCATAGGACTCTTGGGCATCCATCTTTGCAGTTCTTGGAATAAATCATTCAGTTAGCATCTTTTTCCTCCAGGGTTCTCTGAGCCTCATCAGCCCACCATCAGTCTTACCTGGGTCATGTCAGTTTGCTTTCTCTCAGTCCTTGCAGTCATTTTCCTTGCCAAGAGATTTGTGTTCCTGTTGTGTCCCCGTTGTTTGTCCTGTCCTGTGTCATGGGTGTTTGCACTGGTTTGTGCTGGAGCTGCTCTGTCCTGCTGCTTAGCCTGGTTCAAAAGGGGAAGTTCTGGGGACTTGGAGTTCGTAATGTGGAGTGTAGTGGGTCTCTGGATGGGATTTGTAGATGGTCACAAGATAGCTGGAGCTCTTAAGGTATCGTGCAACACTTTGACTTTTCTCCTAACTCTTTTTTCAGATTCAGATGGATTAAAACTATTCCAGAGTGCCGAATCCCGGGTGAGGAGGTTCCCCCGAGCAGGTCAGTCAGTGTTTGTCTCTGACAGGAGGAGTGTCAAGTGGGACTCTGTTACAGCACTGTTCTTTGTCTTTCTTTTTAGGAATTCAGGACAGATATCAGCAGTCCAGGTGAGCAGTGGGCAAGGTGAGCATTAAATAGTGTGCTGAAGTAGTTGTTATTGCTCAAGTCTCATTTTCTGGTGCACATCTAAGCGTCTCTTCTCGTTTGTGTGCTTTAGGCAATGCACTTGGAGTCTGTCAAGCGCCGTCACCAATCGGCCGATGCTCCGGGTTTGCTGCTCCTGTGAGCCCTGTGGACGTATTAGAGGACTTGATGATGAAGCCTTTGCCTTTTTAATTCACAGGTGCCACCCAGGTAGCCTTTGGCAATTACCTAAGAGTTGGGGTGAGTCGGGGAGGTCTGGAGGATGGGGAGTGAGGGTCCCCTCAGGTGTCAGCAATGCCCCATCACCTTGTCTGCCCTTAACCCAGGTGCACCCTGCCACAGTGGTGTCGGCCTCTGAGCAAGCCTGAAGTCTGCAGTCCGAGGAGCCGGGCATTCTCAGGAGGACGGTGAGTAGCAGAATTGTGTTTTGGTCACTGTGCTGCTGAGGTTGTGCGTTGATGTTTGGTTTCCTTTCTCTTGGCAGACTAAGAGACAACAGCCTGGTGTCAGCAGGGATTGCCCAGATGGCGAGGTGGCCTTTTTGTGCCCCTCACTCAGACTGGCATGCCCAGATGTCTGAGAGATAAGTAGAGGGCTAAGACCCACAGAGGGGATGATCCTGAGTTACCAGGAGGGGTTTTTGATTTGGCTTTGGAGATGGGGGTGTCCACGTAGTGGCTCCTTAGGCCACATGAAAGGAAAGTCTCACTTTTGATGACAGAGCTGAGGTGCGCAGGGCAGAGCAGTTCTGTGTGTGTCATGTCACTTGTGTATCGTGCATTCTGTGTTGTTTGGGTATGTCATGTCCTTTACATTAGGCCTTTGAGGGGCTTATCAGAAACTATTCTTGGCATCTGTGATTTGTGTTCTTTATCCTGGCATCAATGCCATAGAACTCTTGACTCGGGAGCTCAGACAGGCATCAGAATCTCTTCTCTCTTTAGAAGCATCCATTCCCATGTCTTTTCAGGTCTTGTTCTGAGCTGTATGGACAGCTGTGCCCCACAAGGATCCACAATGTCAGATTAGGACTTGTTAGAATGTGAGGTCAGGTAGAAGAGTCTGGCTGTAGGATTCTCAGGCATCCATCTTTGCAGTTCTTGGAATAAATCATTCAGTTAGCATCATCTTCCTCCAGGGTTCTCTGAGCCTCATCAGCCCACCATCAGTCTCATCTCAGTTATCTCATTTTGCCTTCTCTCAGCCCTTGCAGTCTTTTTCCTTGCCAAGAGATTTGTGTTTCTGCTGTGTCCCCATTGTTTGTCATGTCCTGTCCTGTTTTGTGTCACGGGTGTCTGCACAGGCTTGTGCTGGAGCTGCTCTGCCCTGCTGCATAGCTTGGTGTAATAGGAAAACTCCTGGGTACTTGAAATTGGTAATGTGGGGGGTAGTTGGATTCTAGATGGACACAAGATGTGTGGAGTTTTTAAGTTATCCTGCAGCACTTAGACTTTTATTCACACTTTTTTTTTTCTTCAGATTCATGTGGATGAAATCTGTTCCAGAAGGGCCCCATCCCGGGGAAGGGGTTACCCCTGATCAGGTCAGTCAGTGTTTGTCTCTGCAGCAGTTGTGTAAATGGTGACTGTGTTACAGCACGGTTCTTTGTCTTTCTTTTTAGGAATTCAGGACAGATATCAGCAGTCCAGGTGAGCAGTGGGCAAGGTGAGCATTAAATAGTGTGCTGAAGCAGTTGTTATTGCTCAAGTCTCATTTTCTGGTGCACCTCTAAGCATCTCTTCTCGTTTGTGTGCTTTAGGCAATGCACTTGGAGTCTGTCAAGCGCCGTCACCAATCGGCCGATGCTCCGGGTTTGCTGCTCCTGTGAGCCCTGTGGACGCATTAGAGGACTTGGTGATGAAGCCTTTGCCTTTTTAATTCACAGGTGCCACCCAGGTAGCCTTTGGCAATTTCCTAAGAGTTGGGGTGAGTGGGGGAGGTCTGGAGCATGAGGAGCGAGGGTCCCCTCAGGTGTCAGCAATGCCCCATCACCTTGTCTGCCCTTACCCCAGGTGCACCCTGCCACAATGGTGTCAGTCTCTGAGCAAGCCTGAAGCCTGGGGCCCGAGGAGCCGGGCATTCTCAGGAGGATGGTGAGTAGCAGAATTGTGTTTTGGTCACTGTGCTGCTGAGGTTGTGCACTGATGTTTGCTTTCCTTTCTCTAGGCAGACTAAGAGACAACAGCCTGGTGTCAGCAGGGATTTCCCAGACGGTCGAGGTGGCCTTCTTGTGCACCTGACACAGACTGGCATGCCCAGATGTCTGAGAGATAAGTAGAGGGCCAATACCCACAGAGGGGATGAAAGTGGGGTGATGGGTACGGGACCCACCGGGAGGGGAATTTGATTTGGCTTTGGAGATGGGGGTGTCCACAAAGTGGCTCCTTAGGCCGCATGAAAGGAAATTCTCCCTTTGGATGGCAGAGCTGAGGTGTGCAGGGCAGAGCCGTCCCGGTGTGTGTGGTGTCACTTGTCTGTCGTGCCTTCTGTGTTGTTTGGGTATGTCCTGTCTTTTACCTTGGTCCTTTGAGGGGCCTATCAGAAATCCTGGCCTCATTCTTTGCATTGGTGATCTGTGTTCTTTGTTGTGGCACCTGTGCTAGGAACTTTTGACTCAGGATCTCAGACTTGCATCAGAATCTCTTCTCTCTTTAGAAGCATCCATTCCCATGTCTTTTCAGGTCTTGTTCTGAGCTGTCTGGACAGCTGCACCCTGCAAGGATCCATTATGGCATATTAGGACTTGTTAGAATGTGAGGCCAGGGAGAGGATTCTGGCTGTAGGATTCTCGGGCATCCATCTTTGATTTATTCCAAGAACTGCATTCAGTTAGCATCGTCTTCCTCCAGGGTTCTCTGAGCCTCATCAGCCCACCATCAGTCTCATCTCAGTTATCTCATTTTGCCTTCTCTCAGTCCTTGCAGTCATTTTCCTTGCCAAGAGATTTGTGTCCCTGTTGTGTCCCCATTGTTTGTCATGTCATGTCCTGTTGTGTGTCACGGGTGTCTGCACAGGTTTGTGCTGGCGCTGCTCTGCCCTGCTGCATAGCTTGGTGCAATAGGCAAAGTGCTGGGAACTTGGAGTTTGTAATGTGGGGTGTAGTTGGTCTCTAGATGGGATTTGTAGATGGACCCAAGATATCTGGAGCTCCTACGTTATCCTGCAGCACTTTGACTATTGTCCTCCCTTTTTTTTTCAGATTCATATGGATTAAGTCTGTGCCAAGGGCTCGATCTCGGGTGAGGGCCATCCCCCAAGCAGGTCAGTCAGTGTTTGTCTCTGCATGGGGAATGTAAATGGCATCCCTCTTTGGTTTATTCCAAGAACTGCATTCAGTTAGCATCGTCTTCTTCCAGGGTTCTCTGAGCCTCATCAGCTCACCATCGGTCTCATCTGAGTTATCTCATTTTGCATTGTCTCGGTCCTTGCAGTCATTTTCCTTGCCATGAGATTTGTGTTCCTGTTGTGTCCCCGTTGTTTGTCCTGTCGTGTGTCACGGGTGTCTGCACTGGTTTGTGCTGGAGCTGCTCTGCCCTGCTGCTTAGCCTGGTTCCAAAGGGGAAGTCCTGGGGACTTGGCGTTTGTAATATGGGGTATAGTGGGGCTGTAGATGGGATTTGTGGATGGACACAAGATATCTGGAGCTCTTAAGTTATCCTGTGACACTTTGACTTTTCTCCTAACTCTTTTTTCAGATTCAGATGGATTAAATCTGTGCCAGAGCGCCGGATCCCGGGTGAGGAGGTTCCCCCGAGCAGGTCAGTCAGTGTTTGTCTCTGCAGGGGGAGTGTCAAGTGGGACTCTGTTACAGCACAGTTCTTTGTCTTTCTTTTTAGGAAGTAAAGCTGGATATCAGTTGTCCAGATGAGGTGGCCAAGGTGAGCACTGAGTAGTGTACAGAAGCAGTTGTTATTGCTCAAGTCTCACTTTGAGGTGCAATTCTAAGTCTCGGTTCTTGTTGGTGTGCTTTAGGTGGTCCCCTGGGAGTATGCCAAGCCCAGTCCCCAAGCGGCCGATGCACGGGGTTTGTTGCTCCTGTGAGCCCTCTGGAAGTGTGACAGGAGTTGGTGCTGCAGCCTCTGCCTTTTCCATTTCAAGGTGTCACCCGGGTAGCCTTTGGCAGCTGCCGAGGAGGTGCGGTGAGTCGGGGAAGTGGGGAGAAGGGGTGAGGGTCCCCTCAGGTTTCAGCAGTGCCCCGTCACCTTGTCTGCCCTTAACCCAGGTGCACCCTGCCCCTACGGTGTCTGCCTGAGAGCGAGCCTGAAGTGTGGGGCCAGAGGAGCCGGGCATCCTTAGGAGAATGGTGAGTAGCAGAATTGTTGGGTTTTGGCCCCTGTGCTGCTGAGATCATGCATTGATGTTTGGTTTTCTTGAATGTAGCTGAGTGAGAAACAACAGGATGGTGTTGAAGAACAGTGCCAGCAGGAGCTTTGCCGATGTGGAGGCCACCTTCTTTTGCAGCTGGCATGGATTGGCATCCCCAGATGTCTGAGAGATAAGTAGAGGGCTAAGGGGCACAGAGGGGATGAAAGCGGAGTGCTGCTTGTGCACCCATCCTGAGGGGGTTTTAGGTCCACTTTGGCGATGGAGGTGTCCAAGAAGTGGCTCCTTAGGCCACATAAAAGGAAAGTGTGGCTTTTGATGACAGAGCTGAGGTGCGCAGGGCAGAGCAGTCTTGGTGTGTGTGGTGTCACCTGTCTGTCGTGCCTTCTGTGTTGTTTGGGTGTTTCATGTCTTTTACTTTAGGCCTTTGGGGGTCCTATCAGAATCCCTGGCATCATTCTTAGCCCCTGTGATCCCTGCCTTCCTTGGCCTGGTATCAATGCCATAGAACTTTTGACTGGGGAGCTCAGGCAGGCGTCAGTCTTGCATCTCGCTTCAGCAGCATCCGGTCGGGTGTCTTCTCCGGCCTTGTTCTGAGCTGCATGGACAGCTGTGCTCTGCAAGGATCCATTATGGCAGATTAGGACTTCTTAGAATGTGAGGTCAGCTGGAGGTTTCTGACCATAGGACTCTCGGGCATCCATCTTTGCAGTTCTTGGAATAAATCATTCAGTTAGCATCTTTTTCCTCCAGGGTTCTCTGAGCCTCATCAGCCCACCATCAGTCTTACCTGGGTCATGTCAGTTTGCTTTCTCTCAGTCCTTGCAGTCATTTTCCTTGCCAAGAGATTTGTGTTCCTGTTGTGTCCCCGTTGTTTGTCCTGTCCTGTGTCACGGGTGTCTGCACTGGTTTGTGCTGGAGATGCTCTGTCCTGCTGCTTAGCCTGGTTCAAAAGGGGAAGTTCTGGGGACTTGGAGTTCGTAATGTGGAGTGTAGTGGGTCTCTGGATGGGATTTGTAGATGGACACAAGATAGCTGGAGCTCTTAAGGTATCGTGCAACACTTTGACTTTTCTCCTAACTCTTTTTTCAGATTCAGATGGATTAAAACTATTCCAGAGTGCCGAATCCCGGGTGAGGAGGTTCCCCCGAGCAGGTCAGTCAGTGTTTGTCTCTGACAGGAGTGTCAAGTGGGAGTCTGTTACAGCACAGTTCTTTGTCTTTCTTTTTAGGAATTCAGGACAGATATCAGCAGTCCAGGTGAGCAGTGGGCAAGGTGAGCATTAAATAGTGTGCTGAAGTAGTTGTTATTGCTCAAGTCTCATTTTCTGGTGCACCTCACAGCATCTCTTCTCGTTTGTGTGCTTTAGGCAATGCGCTTGGAGTCTGTCAAGCGCCGTCACCAATCGGCCGATGCTCCGGGTTTGCTGCTCGTGTGAGCCCTGTGGACGTATTAGAGGACTTGGTGATGAAGCCTTTGCCTTTTCAATTTACAGGTGCCACCCAGGTAGCCTTTGGCAATTACCTAAGAGTTGGGGTGAGTGGGGGAGGTCTGGAGGATGGGGAGTGAGGGTCCCCTCAGGTGTCAGCAATGCCCCATCACCTTGTCTGCCCTTAACCCAGGTGCACCCTGCCACAGTGGTGTCGGCCTCTGAGCAAGCCTGAAGTCTGCAGTCCGAGGAGCCGGGCATTCTCAGGAGAATGGTGAGTAGCAGAATTGTGTTTTGGTCACTGTGCTGCTGAGGTTGTGCATTGATGTTTGGTTTCCTTTCTCTTGGCAGACTAAGAGACAACAGCCTGGTGTCAGCAGGGATTGCCCAGATGGCGAGGTGGCCTTTTTGTGCACCTGACACAGACTGGCATGCCCAGATGTCTGAGAGATAAGTAGAGGGCTAAGACCCACAGAGGGGATGATCCTGAGTTACCAGGAGGGGTTTTTGATTTGGCTTTGGAGATGGGGGTGTCCACGAAGTGGCCCCTTAGGCCACATAAAAGGAAAGTCTCACTTTGGATGACAGAGCTGAGGTGCGCAGGGCAGAGCAGTCCAGTGTGTGTCATGTCACTTGTGTATCGTGCATTCTGTGTTGTTTGGGTATGTCATGTCCTTTACCTTAGGCCTTTGAGGGGCTTATCAGAAACTATTCTTGGCATCTGTGATTTGTGTTCTTTATCCTGGCATCAATGCCATAGAACTCTTGACTTGGGTGCTCGGACAGGCATCAGAATCTCTTCTCTCTTTAGAAGCATCCAGTCCCATGTCTTTTCAGGTCTTGTTCTGAGCTGTATGGACAGCTGTGCCCCACAAGGATCCACAATGTCAGATTAGGACTTGTTAGAATGTGAGGTCAGGTAGAGGAGTCTGGCTGTAGGATTCTCAGGCATCTATCTTTGCAGTTCTTGGAATAAATCATTCAGTTAGCATCTTCTTCCTCCAGGGTTCTCTGAGCCTCATCAGCTCACCATCAGTCTCATCTCAGTTATCTCATTTTGCCTTCTCTCAGTCCTTGCAGCCTTTTTCCTTGCCAAGAGATTTCTGTCCCTGTTGTGTCCCCATTGTTTGTCATGTCATGTCCTGTCGTGTGTCACGGGTGTCTGCACAGGTTTGTGCTGGAGCTGCTCTGCCCTGCTGCATAGCCTGGTGTAATAGGAAAACTCCTGGGTACTTGAAATTGGTAATGTGGGGGGTAGTTGGATTCTAGATGGACACAAGATGTGTGGAGTTTTTAAGTTATCCTGCAGCACTTAGACTTTTATTCACACATTTTTTTTTTTTCAGATTCATATGGATTAAATCTGTTCCAGAAGGGCCCCATCCCGGGGAAGGGGTTACCCCTGAGCAGGTCAGTCACTGTTTGTCTCTGCAGCAGTTGTGTAAATGGTGACTGTGTTACAGCACGGTTCTTTGTCTTTCTTTTTAGGAATTCAGGACAGATATCAGCAGTCCAGGTGAGCAGTGGGCAAGGTGAGCATTAAATAGTGTGCTGAAGCAGTTGTTATTGCTCAAGTCTCATTTTCTGGTGCACCTCTCAGCATCTCTTCTTGTTTGTGTGCTTTAGGCAATGCACTTGGAGTCCGTCAAGCGCCGTCACCAATCGGCCGATGCTCCGGGTTTGCTGCTCCTGTGAGCCCTGTGGACGCATTAGAGGACTTGGTGATGAAGCCTTTGCCTTTTCAATTCACAGGTGCCACCCAGGTAGCCTTTGGCAATTACCTAAGAGTTGGGGTGAGTTGGGGAGGTCTGGAGCATGAGGAGCGAGGGTCCCCTCAGGTGTCAGCAGTGCCACATCACCTTGTCTGCCCTTAACCCAGGTGCACCCTGCCACAATGGTGTTGGCCTCTGAGCAAGCCTGAAGTCTGCAGTCCGAGGAGCCAGGCATTCTCAGGAGAATGGTGAGTAGCAGGGGTTTGCTGCTCCTGTGAGCCCTCTTGAAGTGTTAGAGGAGTTGGTGAGGAAGCCTCTGGCTTTTCCCTTTCAAGGTGTCACCCGGGTAGCCTTTGGCAGCTGCCGAGGAGATGCGGTGCGTCGGGGAAGTAGGGAGAAGGAGCGAGGGTCCCCTCAGGTTTCAGCAATGCCCCGTCACCTTTTCTCCCCTTAACCCAGGTGCACCCTGCCACAACGGTGTCGGCCTGAGAGCGAGCCTGAAGCGTGGGGCCCGAGGAGCGTGGCATTCTCAGGAGAATGGTGAGTATCAGAATTGCTGGGTTTTGGCCCCTGTGCTGCTGAGATCATGCACTGATGTTTGGTTTTCCTTAATGTAGCTGAGTGAGAAACAACAGGATGGTGTTGAAGAAGAGTGCCAGCAGGAGCTTCCCAGATGTGGCGGCCGCCACCTTTTGCAGCTGGCGTGGATTGGCATCCCCAGATGTCTGAGAGATAAGTAGAGGGCTAAGACCCACAGAGGGGATGAAAGTGGGGTGCTGGGTTGGGAGCCATCAGGAGGGGGTTTTGAGTGCACTTTGGAGATGGAGGTGTCCATGAAGTGGCTCCTTAGGCCACATAAAAGGAAATTCTCACTGTTGATGGCAGAGCTGAGGTGCGCAGGGCAGAGCAGTCCCGGTGTGTGTGGTGTCACTTGTCTATCGTGCTATCTGTGTTGTTTGGGTATGTCCTGTCTTTTACCTTAGTCCTTTGAAGGGCCTATCAGAAACCCTGGCATCATTCTTAGCAGCTGTGATCTCTGTTCTTTGTCCTGGCACCATTGCTAGGAACTTTTGACTCAGGAGCTCAGACTGGCATCAGAATCTCTTCTCTCTTTAGAAGCATCCACTCCCATGTCTTTTCAGGTCTTGTTCTGAGCTGTCTGGACAGCTGCACCCTGCAAGGATCCATTATGGCAGATTAGGACTTGTTAGAATGTGAGGCCAGGGAGAGGATTCTGGCTGTAGGATTCTCGGGCATCCATATTTGATTTATTCCAAGAACTGCATTCAGTTAGCGTCGTCTTCCTCCAGGGTTCTCTGAGCCTCATCAGCACACCATCGGTCTCATCTCAGTTATCTCATTTTGCCTTCTCTCAGTCCTTGCAGTCTTTTTCCTTGCCAAGAGATTTGTGTCCCTGTTGTGTCCCCATTGTTTGTCATGTCATGTCCTGTTGTGTGTCACGGGTGTCTGCACAGGTTTGTGCTGGAGCTGCTCTGCCCTGCTGCATAGCTTGGTGCAATAGGCAAAGTGTCGGGGACTTGCAGTGGGTAATGTGGGGTGTAGTGGGTCTCTAGATGGGGTGTGTAGATGGACCCAAGATATCTGGAGCTCCCAAGTTATCCTGCAGCACTTTGACTATTGTCCTCCCTTTTTTTTCAGATTCATATGGATTAAATCTGTTCCAGAGGGCTTGATCTCGAGTGAGCGGCATCCCCCAAGCAGGTCAGTCACTGTTTGTCTCTGCATGGGGAATATAAATGGTGACTGTGTTACAGCACTGTTCTTTGTCTTTCTTTTCTGGAGGTAAATCTGGATACCAGCAGTCAAGGTGAGCATTGGAGAGAAGCGGTTGTTATTGCTCAGGTCTCAATTTCTGGTGCAGCTCTAAGTTTCCATTCTCATTTGTGCCCTTTAGGCAATCCTCTCTGCCAGGCCCCCATCCCCAGCTGGCCGATGGATCGGGTTTGCTGCTCCTGTGAGTCCTCTGGATGCATTTAGAGGACTCCGTGATGAAGCCTCAGCCTTTTCAATTCACAGGTGTCACCCACGTAGATTTTGGCAACTGCTGAGGCGATGTGGTGAGTCCAGGAGGTAGGGAGAAGGGGCGTGGCTCAACTCAGGTGTCAGCAGTGCCACATCACCTTGTCAGCCCTTACCTCAGGTGCACCCTGTGATAATGGTGTCGGCCTCCGAGCACCCCTGAAGTCTGTGGCCCGAGGAGCAGGGCATCCTCAGGAGAATGGTGAGTAGCAGAATTGTGTTTTGGTCACTGTGCTGCTGAGGTTGAGCATTGATGTTTGGTTTCATTTCTCTTGGCCGACTAAGAGACAACAGCCTGGCGTCAGCAGGGATTTCCCAGATGGCCAGGTGGCCTTCTTGTGCACCTGACACAGACTGGCATGCCCAGATATCTGAGAGATAAGTAGAGGGCCAAGACCCACCGAGGGGATGAAAGTGGGGTGCTGGAATGGGACCCACTGGGAGGGGATTTTGATTTGCCTTTGGAGATGGGGGTGTCCATAAAGTGGCTCCTTAGGCCACATAAAAGGAAAGTCTCACTTTTGATGACAGAGCTGAGGTGCGCAGGGCAGAGCCGTCCCGGTGTGTGTGGTGTCACTTGTCTATTGTGCATTCTGTGTTGTTTGGGTATGTCCTGTCTTTTACCTTAGGCCTTTGAGGGGCCTGTCAGAAACCCTGGCATCATTCTTAGCATCTGTGGACTCTGTGTTCCTTGTCCTGGCACCAATGCCCTAGAACACTTGACTCGGGAGCTCAGAGAGGCATCAGAATATCTTCTCTCTTTAGAAGCATCCACTCCCATGTCTTTTCAGGTCTTGTTCTGAGCTGTCTGGACAGCTGCACCCTGCATGGATCCATTATGGCAGATTAGGACTTTTAAGAATGTGAGGTCAGGGAGAGGATTCTGGCTGTAGGATTCTCGGGCATCCATCTTTGCAGTTCTTGGCATCAATCATTCAGTTAGCATCATCTTCCTCCAGGTTCTCTGAGCTTCATCCGCCCACCATCGGTCTCATCTGAGTTATCTCATTTTGCATTGTCTCGGTCCTTGCAGTCATTTTCCTTGCCATGAGATTTGTGTTCCTGTTGTGTCCCCGTTGTTTGTCCTGTCCTGTGTCACGGGTGTCTGCACAGGTTTGTGCTGGAGCTGCTCTGCCCTGCTGCATAGCCTGGTTCCAAAGGGGATGTCCTGGGGACTTGGCGTTTGTAATGTGGGGTGTAGTGGGTCTCTAGATGGGATTTATAGATGGACACAAGATGTGTGGAGTTTTTAAGTTATCCTGCAGCACTTTGACTTTTATTCACACATTTTTTTTTTCAGATTCATATGGATTAAATCTGTTCCAGAGGGCCCCATCCTGGGTAGGGGGGGTTACCACTGAGCAGGTCAGTCACTGTTTGTCTCTGCAGCAGTTGTTTAAATGGTGACTGTGTTACAGCACTGTTCTTTGTCTTTCTTTTTAGGAAGTCAAGACAGATATCAGCAATCCAGGTGAGCAGTGGGCATGGTGAGCATTATATAATGTGCTGAATCTGTTGTTATTGCTGAAGTCTCATTTTCTGGTGCACCTCTCAGCATCTCTTCTCGTTTGTGTGCTTTAGGCAATGCGCTTGGAGTCTGTCAAGCGCCGTCACCAATCGGCCGATGCTCCGGGTTTGCTGCTCCTGTGAGCCCTGTGGACGTATTAGAGGACTTGGTGATGAAGCCTTTGCCTTTTCAATTTACAGGTGCCAGCCAGGTAGCCTTTGGCAATTACCTAAGAGTTGGGGTGAGTGGGGGAGGTCTGGAGGATGAGGAGCGAGGGTCCCCTCAGGTGTCAGCAATGCCCCATCACCTTGTCTGCCCTTAACCCAGGTGCACCCTGCCACAATGGTGTCAGTCTCTGAGCAAGGCTGAAGTCTGCAGTCTGAGGAGCCAGGCATTCTCAGGAGAACGGTGAGTAGCAGAGTTGTGTTTTGGTCACTGTGCTGCTGAGGTTGTGCATTGATGCTTGGATTCCTTTCTCTTGGCAGACTGAGAGACAACAGTCTGGTGACAGCAGGGATTGCCCAGATGGCGAGGTGGCCTTCTTGTGCCCGTGACACAGACTGGCATGCCCAGATGTCTGAGAGATAAGTAGAGGGCCAAGACCCACAGAGGGGATGAAAGTGGGGTGCTGGAATGGGACCCACCGGGAGGGGATTTTGATTTGGCTTTGGAGATGGGGGTGTCCATAAAGTGGCTCCTTAGGCCACATAAAAGGAAATTCTCACTGTTGATGGCAGAGCTGAGGTGCGCAGGGCAGAGCTGTCCCGGTGTGTGTGGTGTCACTTGTCTGTCGTGCATTCTGTGTTGTTTGGGTATGTCCTGTCTTTTACCTTAGTCCGTTGAGGGGCCTATCAGGAACCCTGCCTTATTCTTAGCATCTGTGGACTCTGTGTTCCTTGGCCTGGCACCTGTGCTAGGAACTTTTGACTCAGGAGCTCAGACTGGCATCAGAATCTCTTCTCTCTTTAGAAGCATCCACTCCCATGTCTTTTCAGGTCTTGTTCTGAGCTGTCTGGACAGCTGCACCCTGCAAGGATCCATTATGGCAGATTAGGACTTGTTAGAATGTGAGGTCAGGGAGAGGATTCTGGCTGTAGGATTCTCGGGCATCCATCTTTGATTTATTCCAAGAACTGCATTCAGTTAGCATCTTCTCCCTCCGGGGTTCTCTGAGCCTCATCAGCTCACCATCGATCTCATCTCAGTTATCTCATTTTGCCTTCTCTCAGTCCTTGCAGTCTTTTTCCTTGCCAAGAGATTTCTGTCCCTGTTGTGTCCCCATTGTTTGTTGCGTCCTGTTGTGTGTCACGGGTGTCTGCACAGGTTTGTGCTGGAGCTGCTCTGCCCTGCTGCTTAGCTTGGTGCAATAGGCAAAGTGTCGGGGACTTGCAGTGGGTAATGTGGGGTGTAGTTGGTCTCTAGATGGGATTTGCAGATGGACCCAAGATATCTGGAGCTCCTAAGTTATCCTGCAGCACTTTGACTATTGTCCTCCCTTTCTTTTCAGAGTCATATGGATTAAATCTGTTCCAGAGGGCTCGATCTCGGGTGAGGGGCATCCCCCAAGCAGGTCAGTCAGTGTTTGTCTCTGCAGGGCGAGTGTCAAGTGGGATTCTGTTACAGCACAGTTCTTTGTCTTTCTTTTTAGGAAGTAAAGCTGGATACCAGTTAGCAAGGTGAGCATTGAGTAGCATACAGAAGCAGTTGTTATTGCTCAAGTCTCACTTGGTGGTGCAACTCTAAGCCTCGGTTGTTGTTGGTGTGCTTTAGGTGGTCCCCTGGGAGTATGCCAAGCCCAGTCACCGAGCGGCCGATGCACCGGGTTTACTGCTCCTGTGAGCCCTCTGGAAGTGTTACGCGAATAGCCCCTGATCCAAGTTGATGCCTGTGGCCCGACGAGCCAGGCATTCTTAGGAGAATGTTGTGTAGCTGATTTTTTTTTTTGGCCAATGACGTGCTGAGATCATTCACTGATCTTTGATTTTCTTTAATTTAGCTAAGAGACAACAGCCAGGTGCCATCTGGGACTTTTGGGACTGCTTGCACCCAACAGGGATTAGTGTCTCCAGATGTCCATGATATAAGTTGAGGCCTAGAGGAAATGAAAAGGGGCCTTGGTTTTGGGACTTGTTGCAAGGGGGTTTTTGAATCAGCTTTGGAGTTGAGGATGTCCAATAAGTGTTCTCTTAGGCCATATGAAGGGGAACTATCACTTTTGATCACAGTGCAGAGGTGCACAGGGCAGAGAAGTCTCGGTTTGTGTTGTGTCACATGTCCATCGTGCCTTGTGTTGTGTGGGTATCTCATGTCACATGTCTTTTACATTAGTTCTTTGAAGGGCCTATCAGAAACCCTGGCACTGTTCTTAGCAACTGTGATATCTGCATTCTTTAGCTAACCATCAATTTCATAGGACTTTTGACTTGGGAGCTCAGACAGGTATCAGAATCTCTTCTCTCTTTGCAAGCACCCAGTCAGATGGCTTTTCAGGTCTTGTTCTGAGCTGTATGGGCAGCTGCACCCTGCTACTTCTTTTTAGGAAGTAAGTCTGGTGCCGCTTTGGGTGGTGGAGGAGGTGTGACAAGGAGTTAGCCTGGATCCAAGTCACCCTTGGTTCTGGCCATTGGCCTCCAGCTGGCTCAGCGTGGGGACAAAAGATAACCTGCGCCTTTACTAATGTGTCTGTTACTTAAAGAGCCTCTATTAGCCTTCACTAGCAGAATTAAGCATCGTCAGTTTCAAAACTCCCATACACGGACCCCAAGCATCTGTTGTGGCTTGGAGGGCATCTAGCATGGCAGAGGAAAGAATCTGCATCCTGCACCATCCATGCACTCTGGAAATTGTAATGATATTGATGAGGTGTGCTGTCAGTGTGTCTCTTCTTGCCTTGCATTCATGAAGCCTGAGGCTGGCCTGTTCTAGTTTAGCTTTCTGATGTGGAGGAGCTGAACTGCCAAATGATAAGGAATTAGGTATTCCCTGGGAATGATATCCTGTAAAATTTCTGTACCAGAAATTCTGTCATTATAGGAGGGAGGGAGGGAAATCCTCCCTAAACATGTGCCAGTTCATCTGTGAAACTCATATCGGCAGGCCAGCATGAAGACAAAGTGTAAGAAGATGGGGAGTGAAATGGAGAATCTGACAGGAGCATCCAATGCACAAGTGCACAAGTTTTGCTTTTTGCTTGGATTTAAACTCAAAAGAACTCAAAAGTTGTAAGGAATTTGGGATTGAGATGGGACATTTCAGAAGAGGAAGGAGAAGAAGTTATTGTTAGTCCTGGCAAAATCTTTTGTTCTACCTAATAAAAGTAGTAGTTTAAAAAAAAAAGGCAAGAAATAGTTTTTTAATTTTAAATAACAAAAGTGTTTCAGAAGTATAAGTCTTAACCAGAAAGATATAATCAATATATAAAAATATGTAAATAAATCTAAGTAATAGGAATAGATGTAATATTGAATGTAAATTTATGTATAAATAAAAATGTATGAATAAATATTATAGATCAATATACATAATAAATATAAATATGAATATAAATATGAATAATATGTTAAAAACATTCTTTTTTATAATCAATATATAAAAATATGTAAATAAATCTAAGTAATAGGAATAGATGTAATATTGAATATAAATTTATGTATAAATAAAAATGTATGAATAAATAATGTAGATCAATATACATTATAAATATAAATATGGATATAAATATGAATAATATGTTAAAAACATATTCTTTTAAAAATAGGTAAATTTGTTTAAAAGAAATTGTTGGGGTTTTTCAGGTGGGTTTTTTTTTAATCCTAGTGGGTTAGAGGCAGGGTTCTTTCTCTTCTGGGTTGTTTTTTGGCATTTATTTTGGAGGAGTTTTTGGCGGGGATCGCCCCTGATCTTTTTTGCGGCCTTTCCAGCCCCGAGGCACGCGGCAGCCCCCCGCTGGGGTGGGCGGCAGCACTGCCGCCTTGTGGACAGAGCGCGGTACTGCAGCCGTGCAGCGGCAGGCCACCGCGAGGCCGCCATGTTGGCAGTGGCGTGTCGCGGGTGTCACGGACTCGCTTGACCTTCTTAAGGCGGCGGCGAAAAGCACGGGAAAATTTAAGACCCTCGGTCCATCTAACCAGACTGCCTGATCGCCACCCCGATGCCGGCGTGACTCTGTGGGATTTTCTGTGGCCGTTCAAGTGCCCTGAACATGGGCTGTGAGCTCAGCGGCTTGGCGGGCGGGGGTGTTTTGGTGGGTCTCTGACTGGCATAGGCGAAAACGCCTCCCTCTTCTAGGGTCCTTTCGCAGCCACTTTCCCACGCTCAGGGAGCCAAGCTGAAACAAATTCTTCCGAAGTGCCAAATCTAGACGACTGTAGTTGAAAACAGCCAAGTGTAGACGAAAGCAACTGAGTTCAGCCGAAGAACCTATGAGAACCGAAAATGGCCTAATTTAGCCAAAAAGCCAATGATAGCCAAGTGTAGCCGATCATAGCCAAGTGTGTCCAACATTAACCGTGTTTAGACCAAGAGTCGAATATGACTGAGTTTAGCCGAACCGTGCCCAGTTAAGCCAAAGAGCCGAAACCAGCCAAATGTAGATGAAAAGCCGAACTGAAACGAATTTAGACCATGAGCTTAACCAAGCCGAATTTAGACGAGTGCAATTGAACAGAATTGAACAAGCTCAGCCGAACCAAGGAGAGACCAGCAGAACTTTATGACCGTACAAGACGGTGGCGCCCTGACCGTCACTTAGTGCCGTACAGGACGGCGGCGCCCTGACCGTCATGTTGTTCCATACAGGATGGCAGTGCCCTGGTTGACACAAGGTTCTGTACAACACGGGCATGCCCGTGCTCTAATCGGGCGCCGTATAACCTGGCGATGGCCACCCGCGTCATGTGATGCCAAACAATTGGTGGCTTTTGCGGCCGGCCTTTCCTTTCTTTTCTGTTGTTCCTTTCCCTATATTTCTAACGTTGTTTTCCTTTCCAGCTTGAGAATAAAATGCAGCAGTAGAAACTCTCAGGCTCCCTGGGAGTAAAAAAAGCCCCAAACTCTAATGATTTAAAGAAAGCTCTTTACTCCCTGGGAGCCTGAAAGTTTCTACTGCTGCACCAGACATATAGCTTTTATTCCTTTTAATATATACTTTATAGGGCCCCAATTACTGCTCCAGCTGTCAGTAACGAATAGCAATATCCATTAACCCCATCATCAGTACTCCTATCTACATTACCAGTCAAATAATGCACAACTAAGAGGTAATTGCATCACAATTATGTAGTTACACAAAAAGGCAATACATCCCCACAGCTACGGGTCACCATTAAGCCCACCCCTCACAGTAACCTCGCCGCTGCAGCCACTGCGTCCCGAGAGTTGAGTTAAAATGACATTTCTTTAAAACCCGCAAGCCCGTTGGAGGTTGCAGTTTGTGTCACGTAGAATTCCTGGGGGCTGCCGTCAGGAAATGTGTGAGCCGAATCCAGCCGGGCTCGGCCGAACCGAGCAGAGCTCTGCCGAATGGCCGAATCTGGCCGAGCGTAGCCGATAATGGCCCTTGAACAGCCGAATGTAGCCAATAACGGCGGAGGGTAGCCCGAAGCGCCGAGTGTAGGCGAAGAGCCGAACCAGGCCGAGATTTTCCAAACCGAGGCGGGTTCAGACCAAAAGCCGAACGGAGCCGAGTTGAACTGAACAGCGTTCAGCGGCATCGAACAAGCTCAGCCGAACAAAGCCGCGGTCGGCCGAACCGAAGAGAACCAAAGCGGATCTTACGAGGCGTGAGGATGAGGAGGGTCTGGCTCCCGCCATTGGCTGTTTTAGGGGGAGGGTTTGCCTCAGCTCCCTTTTGCATGGAGCTGCTGAGTAGAGGGGTTTATGGGGGGCTCCCGGGACCATCTCATGGAAGGACGGTGAGAGCTTCTCACAGGGTCTGGGGGAACACCAGGATCCGCACTTGGATATGTGGAGCACGAATCTTTGTGCCAGGAAGCAGCAGCCCAACAGGTGAGCCCGTGTGGATTTGGAACGGGGACTTTCCCTTTTCAATTTCGTCTTGCCAATCCCTCCCGGGTGCCCTCAGGGAAAAATAAAAATGGAACTTATGAGGACAAAAGACATTAAGGAGAGGGAAGCCTGAAGAGGGAAGAAATTCCGGACAGACTATCACACGACCCGGTGGCTCATGGTTTTCTTCATTCCGGTTAATTTGTTTTCAGGCTTCACACGTAGGTAGCATGCCTCGGAAAATGGAGACAATATACCGGGGGGGGGGAAGAGAGAGAGAAAGTAAAAGGAGGAAAAAGGAAAAAATAAAGAGAGAGGGAGAGAGAAAAAGAAGGGAAACAATTGTGCAAATATAATTAGTATTGTTGCAAATATAATTAGTATTGATTCAAACAATATTATTACAAATATAATTAGTATTGATTGTATTGATTCAAACAATATTATTTTTCAAATAATCAAAACAAATAATAAACAATTAAAGCCAAAACAATAAACAAAATCATAAACAAGTATCAATTTTAAAATAATCTTTCAACATAATATCAATCGCAACAGCATCATTTTTATATAACGATTTTCAAATGGTTAATGCAAATCACAAATAATCAAAGCAAAGGCGATTAACAAATCATAATACAAATATTAATTGTAAAAGAAAATTTCTTGATACAATCCACTAAAATTATAAATGATTTCTACTAGATCATAAGTTAAAAATCAAGGTTTATTTTAAAACATATGTCTTAATTTATATATTTTTTGTGTCAACAGTCTTGGGGATGTCTACTTTATAAAGGACCTCAGCCAAGTTGTGCATTAATTATAGATGTCAGCCTAATTAACTGTCTCATCATCTTCTAATTCATTACAAATAAGATTATTGATAGAACAAAACTAATCAAAACTAGAATAAAAAGAACAACAACGGGATGACACATAGTGTTTAAGACACTTGTGGCAGTTGGTGACTACCTAAAAAGAGTGTCTCACCCCTTGTGTTCTGTATCTTTCTTTACTCTTTCCAGGACACGATGTATTTGTCTTACATTGTGATGAACAGTCACCAAGGTTTTCTGTCCGTTTTTCTTGATCTTTTCTAAGATTTCAACCAGATCTCGACGGAACAGCAGTTGTGTCACCAAAGTGAGGTTCATCAGATGGGAGTAGGCATCAGCTTGTGAATCAATGTGTAGTTAGATTGCAACAGGTAATGAGAGGTAACTGGAGCTTCATAAGAGAAATCACATCTTATGATCTCAGTAAAGTTTCAAGCACAAAAATTTGAGTGATTTTTAGCGTCTACCACGACATCTTCTACAAATACAAAATTACAAGCAGTTCTAAAGCATGCACATCCATTGCCTATGTATATCAGGACTGTTTCAGACGCTTCATTAGGATTAATTTCAAAGCGACAGATATTTTGCTCTGTCTCTAAACAAATGTCTTGAGCTACGATTGTATCGCTTTCACAGATGAACCCTCGTTGTTCCCGAAAAATACAAGATTCCAGATTGACAGTTTGCCATTTTTCCCCAATGCGGCGGGCCCATTCTCTATGCTCAGAAGGATAGAGAACAGCTCCGCCGTGGTTCAGCCTTAATTCAATAACAGGAAAAATCAAATGTACGGAGGCATTGCGTACGGTTAACACAAAAGCGGTGGCTGTGTTTGAAATGGGGTCATAGGTAAAATTCACTAGGTTCCACCAGGATTGGAATTCTCTTTCAAAGTCAGTGGCACTGTCCCAGATTATTTTTTGAATTTCAGTGGGAAAAGTGCCTTCTTCACCTTCTCTTATAATTGAGGCAGCAAATGACTACATCTACAATTGTGCTTGGATACAGCTGAGAGACAATGAAACGCTGTTTTGTGTAGCACCGAGTACATCAATTACCAATTTGTAATCAATTACATTTACTTTCTCCTAAATTGGCAAAATGTTTGATGGCGACCACTGATTCTTAAAGCAAATAAAAACAACTTCAGCGGTTGCTATAATTTGGTCAAATCTCTAGTTGTGCCAGCAAATTTATTTAAGTTCAATTAATTTACGCGTTATATCATCACCTGGTGTTACCATAAAGGGAAGGGAAGACATTATTTTTGTTGTCTAGATGTAGCGTTATCACGGTTTATCAGGTCTTCATGTCCCTCGTAGTTCTTCTGTAAAAGTAAACACAACAGACTCTGCCACGAAGAGGCAGAAAAACTTGGAACGATGGAATTGTCAGAGAGGTTCCGAACACCAGCGGTACTTCCCCTACAGCAAGGGGAAGTCCACCAAAACCAGGCTGTCCAGGGTAACGCGCCGGGTCCTTGAAATCATCCCCTCCCCGTAGCGAAGGAATTGTGCTCGGAGCTGTCGGGCGAACAGCAGCAATTTTGGAACACCCATTTACCTCCCATCTATAGTAAGAGGTGTGAGAAGTCCATTTAATCTTTTCACTTTTTGCCCAATCCTGCGCACCTTTGACAGTAAAGTGAGAAACATTATCAGATTGAATTTCCTGTGGTTTTAGGAAAATTGCAAACCAACCTTGCATTGCTTTAACAGTATTATCTCTGGTAGCTCTTTTAAATGCATCAGCCTGGACCAACCCAAATATAAACATAGCATAGGATTCAGTGTTAATGCAAACAAGAAAATAATTCTGTCCCTCATGTTGGAAAATACTCCAGTTAACAGTTCCTCAACCTGAGCTCTGTCTTCTCCCTCTCTGTTAGCAGAAGCAGGGGAGAGAGGAGGGGTTGCTTTAATCACAGAGACAGGTTTATTTTGCCTGCCCCCCAAGCTCTCAGTTTCTTGGATCACCAGGTTCTCCTCCACCTCCCTGAGAGCCAAGCCAACCACAAACAACCCCCCTTCCCAGGTAGCGTACCTTTTCTCAGTATCTTTGAAACCACGGGAATAAAAACCAACAGGCTTTGTCAGACCCTCAGGACCCCGCTGCCATATATGAACAGATAGCTGTGAGAAGGCAAACGTCCACTCCACCTGAAAGGGATCTGTAGCATGTATAGGGTCCAGTACTTGGTGAGCTGTTACTTCAAAAATCAGCAATTGCAATACTTCCTTCTGAGAAGGAGTCCAATCCCATTTTATCTCTTTCCCCAGCAAGTCATAAAGGGCAACAAATGGGTCACTTTGGTTACTAAGAAGTTTATCTGGTCTTTCTATAGGAGACATGGCTACTATCGTCTTTTGAGGGAAAATTTCTGCAGGTTTAAGTGTTCCTGGAAGCCCTTGAATTAAAGAGGTAATAATTTCAGGCTTTATAGGTGACTGTATTGGTGATTCAAAACCGGGAATTAATTTCTTTACTGGATCATTTGCAGGCAGCCAGCTTTGTGAATGTTTTCCCGGAGTCGGTCGGGGGTACAATCCAAAGGGTTTCTCCTTTCCGAGGGGTTAAGCTTCCCTGCCCAATAAGCTGCGTGCCGATTTAGGGACAACGGGATACGTCCGTCTCCCGTTCTTAAGAACACCCCATGTCCCCAGCACTTACCGGCTTCTCGTTCCGACAAAAGAATCTGATCACCCCCGGCGAGAGACACTCGACATACGTATTCTGTTTCGGGTTTGTGGGGGAGAAGCCCGTACCGCTCTGCAGGTTTCAATTCAGTAGCAGCGTACGGGATTTCTTTAGCAGTTATGTGCGGGTCAAGATCTTCATTATTGATATAGTTGCATTCTGTTTTAATAACAGGTTTTATGCTATCGTAACAACAATGTTTCCCGCAATTTTTCATCAGAGCTAATTCTGTTTGAGGGCAATTTTGATTAACGTGAGGAGTCTCATTCTCTGCCTCTTTTGAGGAATCAGCATTATGTGAATTTTTAGCATGTTCCTCTCTCAAGGCAGCCCCTAATAACTTATTTTCATTTCTTTCTTCATCTAATTGTTTTTGCAAAATTTCAACTAGGTTTTGGAGGGAGTCTACGATAGCATTTGCCTCGCTTCTTCGCTTAAAGCGAGTTTCTACGGTTGCCGTGAGGCAAGCTCCCAAAACTGAGCAGGGGATAGATAGTCTTATCTTTGGCCAGTTGGAGTTTGGATTCATGTTGCAGAGAATATATTCTATCAATAATATTTTCTGAATTAAACCAATTGCAGTTTGCCCATTCTTCTCCACCTGGAGAAGGTGTGGCATTGTATTTAGCAAGCAGAGCATAAAATTCAGCCTTACCTTTTGCAGTGAGATTTTCAGTCATTTTGTGAAGGGACTAAGACTATGACAGGGAATTAATTGCAAACTCAAGTTATACAATCACACAGCCTTTCTTGCGTTCCCCTTCACTTCCCTGGGTAGCTGAAGAGACAAAATCTGCCTAGGAGGCCCTATTTGGTCGCTTCAGAAGTGTCTCTTCCTACCTAGACAGCGTACACTCACACACACACACACACACACAGAGAACAATTTCTTTGCGAGGGAACCAAAACCTACGACAGGGAAACAACCACACAGCTCTTGCTGCGTTTTCCCTCACTTCCCTGGGTAGGTGAAGGGACAGTTCTGCCTGGGAGGCCCTGTTTGGTTACATCGAGTTGCCTCTTCCTTCCCAGACAGTGAAGATACACACAAACACAACAACAACAAAACTTTTTTTGGTGAGGGTTCCAAAAACTACCGCAGGGAAATCACAATTACACGGCTTCTGTTGTGTTTCCCCTCGTTTCCCTGAATAGCCGAAGGAGCTAATATTTTTGGGAGGCACTGCTTAGTTTCTTCAGGAGCCCCTTCTCTCCCAAACAGTCCCAAATACATACAAATACAACAAAAACAGTTTCCCCCCTTTCGCACCAAGAGATCTTATGTGAAATCTCAGAGGCAGAGTCCCAGATGGAGTCTGCCAACCAGGATCCTGTCCGTGATGCCAATTTAATGTCACAAACCGTCCTTATTGACGGGTTTCGTGACGATTCGTTTCCAAAGGATTTCTCAGTACAAAATACCAACACGGCAAAGGTGGTTTGCAGTAACAATCAAAACAGCGTACTTTATTGAACGATTACAGCAAAAATGCGTGTGAGGGGAAAGAGGGAAAGCGGGGAGAGCATATGGAAAAGCAGGGGGGTAAAGAGAAAAGAGGAGGCTATAGGTACCGCCCGCGGAAGCGACGGGGTCCTTCGGGGTCCAGCCGAGGTTCCGTCAGTCGAGGAGTCGTTCCAAGCGCGGGGAAGATCTTTGAATCGGACTAGCTAACCTGGGGGTTTTTATCTTATGGAGAATTGTCAAAGGGGGGGGGGGGGGAAATAATGCAATAGTTTCCTTCTCGGTCCAATGGTCCCAATAATCACTGCCCACTAGCAAGCATCACAGTCTGTTCTGTTCCCCCCGCCAGCTCCCCCCAGGTTTCAGTCCCAATCCTTGGGGAGAAAAGGAGTTTTCTTTATGTGAGGGTTTCATGTCTCAGTCCTTGGAGAAGAGGCTTCTCCCATCCCAGTCAGTCAGTCACAGTGGTTGCAGAACAGATGAAGGGTCTTCTGTGGGGACCACCTAAAGGTTATTGCAGAAAAGAGAACATCCAAGCCGAGAGGTAGGGAAATTCCAAGGCTTGTCGTTGCAGAAAGGGTCAAGGCGCTCCTTCGCACAATTACTTGGCAGGCTGGGAGTTACGTCTGGGCTTCGTAAGCTCCGCAGACTATCATCAAACCAGGATATCAAACAGGATCTTTCGGTCGTCTCAGTTTCTGTCCTTTTTCATGACGAAAATCATGAGACAAACGAGAGAAATTTCAGACAGACTATCACATGGGTTTTCTCAGTCTGAACTTCTTACTACATTACCAGCTGAAGTTTCATGAACTCATTCGTCTCTTCTCCCTAAACTCTGGTTTACAGAATCTTTGTATTTTCTAGTTGTCTTCCTGCACAATCTAATTCAGGCATAGTTTCTACTGACACGCACTTTACTGCTTTGCAAGAGGCTGCGCTTGTTACAGCATAAACTTTGATATGCCCACAAACACAGACAGAGACAGACAGACACACACACACACTACTTCCCTTATCTCAAATTCACGAGAGGCAGGGCTTTAATTTTACTACAGCTAAACATCAATCACCATACCGTAGCTCTTTCATGTAAAATGCCACACTGGTTGCAAACAAATACCTACAACCTCTGCAAACACCGCTATACAATTTGGGCACCAAATTACCACAATGTGGGGAAGAACCTCACAAACTCACCGGGAAAGGGCATATCTCTCAAAGCGCCCACTTTCCTTAACACAACAAGGCATACAATACTTCAGCATTTACTTACATTAGCTTTCTTGGGTCCTCACCCACCCCGGACACAATCAAAATATCAGCACACAGTAAAATTCTAGAGATCAAGTCTAACTACCAGGCAGAAGAGGAACTCCCTGAGCACGTACTCACCATTAAAATGTGCCCAATCTACACAAATCACTACCTTTAAACACAATAAATATCTTCACTGACGTTTCTCCACTCGTTCCACTTCTCCGCAGGGCACTCCCTGCCTCCCTAGCCTGCCCCGGCCGGTGCCTCAGGCCTCACCCGGCCCTTTCTGACGCAGATAGAACCCCCCCCGCGCCGTAGATATACTCCCTTTGTACACCATGCACTCACACAATTATAAACACACTAACATTAACCACACAATGCATTAACTATACAACAATACAGTGTCCGGACACCACACACACGTGAGTCCGCTCAAACCCACCCCCAGGGTCGCTAGCGGCCGCTCTATCAGACAAGGGAACTCTCGTCTCCCGGTCGCTCTATCGACCGGGCCACAGGCCGAGCACTCAGACGTCTCCGAACGACTTATTCGGCCTTCCTATCCCCGGGGGCCCTCTTAATACCTACCGAGTCCTCCGCACAGCAGCAGGTACTCATCCGTCTCCGCAGGAGGCCAGCCGAGACGAGCGGAGCCCCTCCGGGAAGATCCCGGGGCGCGCTCAGGAGGGTCCGTTTATCCCTTCCGCCCCGGCGGGGACAGAGACGGTCCCGTCTGGGTCGCCAGAAAGTTTTGCGGAGGAAAAAAAGCAAAACTCTACAACTTTGTGAAAGTTGTAAAGCCAGTACGTTTTTACAACGCCGGACCCACATGGGACCCGTTCCCCTAAAATGAAATGCGTGCCTCTGCGAACTTCAGGTCTCTTTTTATGCCCCTCTCAAATACATACGCATATAATTTCACAGTAGGTTCATATATATTCATTCTACTGATTTCATGTGACACTTGCTACTAATCCTTTAGAAGGAACCCTTGGGTCGGGTCGCTTTGGTCTGTCTGCTTCTTTCCTCCCCCCCTTATCTCTTGTCCTTCAGCCGGAGCAGTCTCTCTAAGCACAGGCTCTTCAAGAGAACAGGCAGTGAGACTAAACAGCAAGCTACAGACTTAATTCAAAGATGCACATTTCACCTCAATCAAAATGGATTTCTACCCTGGAAAATTTTTACTCTGTCACAAACTTGAGCTGCTTCTACAGTGCCAAGCACCTCCTGCAAACCGACACCAGGAACCCGGCCCGGTGAGTTTCGCTTCCCCGGGAAACGGACCGGCATGTGCATTCAGCATCCCGAGGCCCGGAGCGGCCGGCCGCCCGCCGGAATTCCGCGGGACGCCTCCCGGACCCGAGCTACCGCCGCCGCCAACTCGGGAAGGTTCGAAAGCTCCAAGCGCCTCCTGCAATCTGCCATCACGAACCCGGGCCGGTGAGTTTTGTTTCACGGGGAAAAGGGCCGGCGTCGGCGTTCAGGGGCCTCTGCCACAGAGCGGTCAGGTGCCTGCTGAAATTTCACACGGCCCAGGATGCCTTCCAGACCCAGGTAGCCACCATCCCAAAATCAGGCAGCTTTGAGAGTCTCAAGCGCCTCCTGTAAACCTCTTCTTGCCGTTCCTCATTCTTAAGGTTTTGGATTGTGGGAAAATATCTCTTTTTACATAACTGGAGAGATTTGAGTAGAACGCCTTATTTACCAATATTTTTGGGGATCGCAATAAACGGTAGAGGACATCCATTTGCCGTTTTGTCCATTTCAGGGGAGGTAACCGCCCCATTTTCTCCTTTTTAGGGGTTCACTTGAAGGAAGCTCTGCCTTTTTCAGGATTTCAAGGGTTTAAATGTGCATTTCAGGGCACCTCTTTCCGTGCCTTAGGATCAGATACCTCAGAGAAGGGCCAGCCCGGCACGGACCCGGGTCCTACACTGCCGAGAGGCCTTTTTTCCTGTCTTATTTTTGTTTATAACAAAAATAGCCCTAATTAGAAGTCCCAAGGAGACTTAGGCTCTTCCTAACATTAGTACCGTTCTCCACCCTGCTTAGTTCCACGTGAAGCACTACTTAGCAGTCATCAAGGCTACCCAGGTGACACCTTTAGAAATAATTACATAAGTTAACAGCAAATTAGCCAATTTACCTAGCTATGCTACTTAAACACAAAGTTGTATTTCTTACCAGATTTCTGCTCCTCTGTTCCAAGCAGGCGTCACAAAAAAGAGGGCGTCGTCATTTCACCGAAGAGTTTTCTTCGATAACAAGCCCTTTACCCCCCTAAAATTCAAGTCAGAGGAGCCAAACAGCTACAGCTCCTCTGAGGGCCTTTATACCCGGTGGGTTTTGCCCCCTCCCTTTTCCTGGGCGTGGTGGGAACGAGGGGTGGGCCCAATCAGGGGTATATTAACCCCAGCCTTGGCCGAGGGGCATTATCCCTCATTGGCTCTCTGGAGTGAGCTGGGGTCAGAGCTCTTTTCTCATTTCTCTGAAGAGGCTCTTTCAGCTTGTTTTCAGAAGGTGCTTTTGGGCATCTGAAGTCATAGAGGCTTTGAAGATACCGGAAGAAAACAGCATGGAACACAGGGAGTATTGGAGTTCATGGTTTTGGTTTGTGCCATTAGGGGTGGTCAAGTGCTTTTCTAATTCCTGGTTTTGTTCTTATTTTGCTGTTTTTTTCTTTTCTTTAAATTTTCCCTGTTAGGAGCAGTGCTTTTTGGGCATCTGGAGTTATAGAGGCTCTGAAGATACGAGAAGAAAACAGCATTGAACACAGGGAGTATTTAAGGTCATGGTTTTGGTTTGTGTCTTTAGGGGTGGTAAAGTGCTTTTGTAATTCCTGGGTTTGTTCTTATTTTGCTGTTGGGTTTTCTTTTCTTTAAATTTTCCCTGTTAGAAGCAGTGCTTTTTGGGCATCTGAAGTTATAGAGGCTCTGAAGATACCAGAAGAAAACAGCATTGAACTCAGGGAGTGTTTAAGTTCATGATTTTGGTTTGTATCTTTAGGGGTGGTCAAGTGCTTTTGTAATTCCTGGGTTTGTTCTTATTTTGCTGTTGGGTTTTCTTTTCTTTAAATTTTCCCTGTTAGGAGCAGTGCTTTTTGGGCATCTGAAGTTATAGAGGCTCTGAAGATACGAGAAGAAAACAGCATTGAACACAGGGAGTATTTAAGGTCATGGGTTTTTTTTGTGTCTTTAGGGGTGGTAAAGTGCTTTTGTAATTCCTGGGTTTGTTCTTATTTTGCTGTTGGGTTTTCTTTTCTTTAAATTTTCCCTGTTAGAAGCAGTGCTTTTTGGGCATCTGAAGTTATAGAGGCTCTGAAGATACGAGAAGAAAACAGCATTGAACACAGGGAGTGTTGAAGTTCATGATTTTGGTTTGTGTCTTTAGGGGTGGTAAAGTGCTTTTGTAATTCCTGGGTTTGTTCTTATTTTGCTGTTGGGTTTTCTTTTCTTTAAATTTTCCCTGTTAGGAGCAGTGCTTTTTGGGCATCTGAAGTTATAGAGGCTCTGAAGATGCTGGAAGAAAACAGCATTGAACACAGGGAGTATTGAAGTTCACGATTTTGGGTTGTGTGTTTAGGGGTGGTGAAGTACTTTTGTAATTCCTGGCTTTCTTCTTATTTTGTTGGGTTTTCTTTTTTTTCCTTTTAGGAGGAGTGCAGCTTCCAGAAGTTGCAGGTTGTGTCAAGTACAACACTTTTTTCAGCTGATTAATTGTGTCAGAAAAGGCATCTGCCCGGTGTCCAAGATAATGTTTGAGATTGTGGCCTCAGGTGAGTTTAGGATTGTGACGAGGAGAGGGAAGGTGAGCAGGTATCCGGTTCGGAGTTACTGGGGGGGGGGGGGGTTGTAGGCAGCAGGGTGAGAAATGGTATCTATTTGAGGGCCCCCCAAGGCTTTTCACAAGCATAGCAGAGGCATTCACACGTCTTGCAGCACACAAGCTCATCCACTGCAGTCACAGAAATGCCACGTAACTTTGCCTTTCTCTAACCCAGGTGCCACTCAGGATAACCGGCACAGCCTTGGACTCAGGATGCAGCTGGAGACTCAAGACCCAGGCACACTCAGGTGAGGGCAAGTAGCTGACTTGCTGGGATTTGGCCCGCATAACACCAAACTCATAGGTTGTTTTTGGTTTTCTTTATTGTAGCTGAGCGAGAGGCTAACAGGCCATCACGGGGCCCTCCGAGGGAGGCTCATTTCAGGTCCAATTCACATCACCGGTCATCCAAAAGATAAGTCGGGGGCCACAGCCCGGAGATGGGAGGGTAGGAGAGTAATGGGTTGGAAATGCCTGGGACAGATTTAAAAATTAGCAGAGGGTAAAGGGATGTCCTCTAAGAGGCCCCTTAGGACAGTTAAAGGGAGTGGCTCTACTTTCGATCGCAGCTGTCGGGCACGCAGCGCAGAACAGCTCCGGTCCGCGTCGTGTCGTCCGGTCTACCGTGTTCCCTAATGTGCCTTTGGAGGCCCTTCGATCAGATATCTCTGCTTTTTCTTCTCGAGGCCCTTATCACAAGCATCAGCCATCATCTCTAGGTTCTCCAACGCTCGCACTTCTCGGCACAACGCCGATGTCTTTTGTTCTTTTACGGGTGGGCTCGGCCGTGTCCGAGTCTCGTCTCAGAAGCATCGAGTCAGGTGTTTTTTGAGGCCTCGTCTCCAGGCGTATCACCATCCATCCTTTCCAGGCAGGCATCAGAGCCACTTCTCTCTTCGGAAGCATCCGGTCAGATGTCTTTTCAGGTCTTGTTCTGAGCTGTACGGACAGCTGCCTTCCACAAGGATCCATTATGGCAGATTAGGACTTAAAAGAATGTGAGCTCAGGTAGAGGATTCTGACCGTAGCATTCTTAGAGATCCATCTTTGCAGTTCTTGGAATAAATTGTTCAGTTAGCATCTTTTTCCAGGGTTCTCTGAGCCTCATCAGCTCATCATCATTCTCACCTCGGTCATCTCATTTTGCATTGTCTCAGTCCCTGGAGGCATATTCCCTGCCAAGTGCTTTCTGTCCCTGTCGTGTCCCCGTTGTTTGTCCCGTCCTGTCCTGCGTCACGGGTGTCTGCACATATTTGTGCCGGAGCTGTTCTGCCCTGCCGCATAGCTTGGTGCAGTAGAAAATGTCCCGGGGCCTTGCAGTTTGTAATGTGGGGTGTAGTTGGCCTCTAGATGGGATTTGTAGATGGACACAAGATGTGTGGAGCTCTGAAGTTATCCTGCAACACTTTGACTTTTCTCCTCACTGTTTTTTCAGATTCATATGGGTTAAATCTGTGCCAGAGGGCCCCACCCCGGGTGAGGAGGTTTCCTCGAGCAGGTCAGTCGCCGTTCGTCTCGGCATGGGGAGTGTAAAGTTTGACTCTGTTACAGCACTGTTCTTTGTCTTTCTTTTTAGGAAGTAAAGCTGGATATCAGCAGTCAGGGTGAGGTGGCCAAGGTGAGCATTGAGTAGCGTACAGAAGCAGTTGTCGCTCAAGTCTCGCTTTGTGGTGCAACTCTAAGCCTCCGTTCTTGTTTGCGTGCATTAGGCGGTCCCCTCGGAGCACGCCAAGCCCCGTCACCACCCGGCCGACGCACCGGGTTTGCCGCTCCTGCGAGCCCTCTGGAGATATTACGGGACTCAGTGAAGAAGCCTCTGCCTTTCCTATCTAAAGGTGTCACCCGGGTAGCCTTTGGCAACAGCCGAGGAGACGAGGTGAGTCGGGGAGGTAGGGAGAGGGAGCGAGGGTCCCCTCAGGTTTCAGCAATGCCACATCACCTTGTCTCCCCTTAACCCAGGTGCACCCTGCCACAACGGTGTCCGCCTCTGAGCGAGCCTGAAACGTGGGGCCTGAGGACCTGGGCATTCTCAGGAGAATGGTGAGTATCAGAATTGTTGGGTTTTAGCTGTTGTGCTGCTGAGGTTGTGCACCGATGTTTGGTTTCCTTTCTCTTGGCAGACTAAGAGACAATTGTCCGGTGTCAGGAGGGACTTCCCAGATGGCAAGGTGGCCTTCTTGTGCACCTGACAGAGACTGGCACCCCCAGATGTCTGAGAGATAAGTAGAGGGCTAAGACCTGCAGCGGGGATGAAAGTGGGGTGCTGGGTTGGGACCCACCGGGAGGGGATTTTGAGTTGTCCTTGGAGATAGAAGCGTTCATGAAGTGGCCTCTTAGGGCACAATAAAGCAAAGTGTCACTTTGGATGACAGAACTGAGGTGCGCAGGGCAGAGCAGTCCCGGTGTGTATTATGTCACTTGTCTCTTGTGCATTCTGTGTTGTCTGGGTTTCTCATGTCTTTTACCTTAGGCCTTTGAGGGGCCTATCAGCAGCCCTGGCATCAGTCTTAGCATCTGTGATCCCCGCCTTCCTCGGCCTGGCATCAGTGCCATAGAACTTTTGACTCGGGAGCTCAGACCGGCATCAGACTCGCATCTCTCTTCAGAAGCATGCGATCAGATGTCTTTTCAGGTCTTGTTCTGAGCTGTACGGACAGCTGCGCTCTGCAAGGATCCATTATGGCAGATTAGGACTTGTAAGAATGTGAGGACAGGTAGAGAATTCTGACAGTAGAGAGGATTATGACTGTAGGATTCTCAGGGATCCATCTTTGCAGTTCTTGGAATCAATCATTCAGTTGGCATCTTTTTCCAGGCTTCTCTGAGCCCCATCGGTCTACCCTCGGTCATCTCAGTTTGCATTCTCTCAGCCCTTGCAGTCATTTTCCTTGCCAAGAGATTTGTGTCTGTTGTGTCCCCGTTGTTTGTCCCGTCCTGTCCTCTGTCACGGGTGTCTGCACAGGTTTGTGCCGGAGCTGCTCTGCCCTGCCGCATAGCCGGTGTAATAGGAGAAGTCCCGGGGACTAGAAATTTGTGATGTGGGGTGTAGTTGGTCTCTAGGTGGGATTTGTAGATGGACACAAGATGTCTGGAGCTCTTAAGTTATCCTGCAGCACTTTGACCTTTGTCCTAACTTTCTTTCAGATGCAGATGGATAAAGTCTTGGGCAGACCACCCCATCCTTGTTATGGGGATTCCCCTGAGCAGGTCAGTCACTGTTTGTCTCTGCAGGGGGAGTGTCAAGTGGGACTCTGTTACAGCACTGTTTTTTGTCCTTTTTTTTTTAGGAAGTCAAGGCAGAGAGCAGCAATCAAGGCTGTATGGGCAAGGTGAGCATTGAGTAGTGCACAGAAGCAGTTGTTATTGCTCAAGTCTCACTTTGCGGTGCAACTCTAAACATCCATTCTTGTTTGTGCGGTTTAGGCAATTGACTCTGAGTCTGTCCAGCCCCCGTCACCGACCGGCCGACGCACCGGGTTTCCCGCACACGTGAGCCCTGTGGAAGTATTACAGGAGTCTGAAGATGAAGCCTTCAAATTTTCTGTTCCACGGTCCCTTCCCGGTAGCCCTCAGGAACGGCCGAGGAGTTGCGGTGAGCGGGGGAGGTAGGGAGGAGGGGTGAGATTCCACTTAAATCTCAGCAATACCAAATCACCTTCTCTCCACTTAACCCAGGTGCACGCTGCCACAATGGCGACAGCCTCCGAGCGAGCCACAAGCCTGCAGCCCAGGGAGCCGGGCATTCTTTGGAGAAAGGTGAGTAGCAAAATTGTCAGGTTTTGACTGCCGTGCCGCTACCATTGCGCACTGATATTTGGTTTGCATTCTCTTGACAGACTACGAGACGATAGCCCGGTGTCCGAAGGGACTTTCCAGACGGCGCATCCGCTTTCTTTCTCAGCCGACACGGATCGGCACGCCCACCTCTCCGAGAGATAAGTAGAGCGCTATGACCCAGAGAGGGGATGATAGTGGGACGCTGGTTAGGCACCCACCGGGAGGGAACTCGCATTTGGCTTTGGAGTTGGAGATGTCCATGAAGCCGCCCCTTAGGCGCTGTAAAAGGAAAGCATCACTTTTGCTCACTACGCTGAGGTGCGCAGGGCAGAGCAGTCCCCGCGTGTGTCGTGTCACTCGTCTATCGTGCGTTCTGTGTTGTCTGGGCGTATCATGTCTTTTACCTTAGGCCTTCGGGGGGCCTATCAGCAGCCCTGGCCTCATTCTTAGTCTCTGTGATCCCCGCCTCCTCGGCCTGGTATCAGTGCCATAGAACTTTTGACTCGGGAGCTCAGACCGGCATCAGACTCGCATCTCTCTTCAGAAGCATCCGATCGGATGTCTTTTCAGGTCTTGTTCCGAGCTGTACGGACAGCTGCGCTCTGCAAGGATCCATTATGGCTGCGTAGGACTTGTTAGAATGTGAGGTCAGGTAGAGAATTCTGACAGTAGAGAGGATTATGACTGTAGGATTCCCAGGGATCCATCTTTGCAGTTCTTGGAATAAATCATCCAGTTGGCATCTTTTTCCAGGGTTCTCTGAGCCTCATCAGACCACCATCGGTCTACCCTCGGTCATCTCAGTTTGCATTTTCTCAGTCCTTGCAGTCATTTTCCTTGTCAAGAGATTTCTGTGTCTTTTGTGTCCCCGTTGCTTGTCCCGTCCTGTCCTGTGTCACGGGTGTCTGCACAGGTTTGTGCCGGAGCTGCTCTGCCCTGCCGCTTAGCCTGGTTCAAAAGGGGAAGTCCTGGGGAATTGGATTTTGCAATGTGGGGTGTCGTGGGTCTCCAGATGGGATTTGTAGATGGACAAAAGATATCTAGAGCTCTTAAGTTATCCTGCAACACTTTGACTTTTCTCCTACCTCTTTTTTCAGATTCAGATGGATTAAATCTGTGCCAGAGCGCTGAATCCTGGCTGGGGCGGTCTTCCCCGAGCAGGTCAGTCAGTGTTTGTCTCTGCAGGGGGAGCGTAAAGTTTGACTCTGTTACAGCACTGTTCTTTGTCCTTCTTTTTAGGAAGTAAAGGTGGATATCAGCAGTTAGGGTGAGGTGGCCAAGGTGAGCATTGAGCAGTATACAGAAGCAGTTGTTGCTTAAGTCTCGCTTTGTGGTGCAACTCTAAGCCTATGTCCTTGTTCGCGTGCTTTGGGCGGTCCCCTGGGAGAATGCGAGTCCAGTCACCCCCCGGCCGACGCACCGGATTTGCCGCTCCTCTGAGCTCTCTGGAGATATTATGGAACTCAGCGATGAAGCCTCTTCCTTTCCTATTTAGAGCCGTCACCCCGTAGCCTTTGGCAACGGCCGAGCAGACGCGGCGTATCCGGGAAGTAGGGAGAAGGAGCGGGGGTCCCCTCAGTTTCCAGCGATGCCACGTCACCTCGTCCCCCCTTCACCCGGGTGCACCCTGCCACTACGGTGTCAGCCTCCGAGAAAGCCTGAAGCGTGGGGCCAGAGGAGCGGGGCATTCTTAGTAGAGCGGTGACTATCAGAACTGTTGGGTTTTGGCCACTGTGCTGCTGAGGTTGTGCACTGATGTTTGGTTTTCTTTAATGTAGCTGACCAAGAAACAACAGGATGGTGTTGAACAAAGTGCCAGCAGGAGCTTCCCAGATGTCGCGGTCGACTTTTTTTGCAGCCGGCACGGGTCAGCACCCCCAGATGTCTGAGAGATAAGTAGAGGGCTAATAACCACAGAGGGGATGAAAGCGGGGTGCCGGGTCGGGACCGACGGGGAGTGGGTTTTAGGTTCACTTTGGAGACGGAGGACTTTGAGGCAGCGTCTCACACCCTAGTCAAGCGATCGTGGCAGTTCCGTAGGTTCTATGTTCTCAAAGGGTTTAGGGCTCCAGAATTAATCTTCCAGAGAGTTATCTCAAGCCCGGCTTATATTGGATGTATCTACTGTATATTGTATTGGCTTATATTGTGCATTTTTATATTGTATGTACATGTGTCGGTTTATCTTGTGTGTACTTATATTGCACGTACCTATGCTGACCTATATTGCGTGTACTTATATTGCACGTACCTATGCTGACTTATACTGTGTGTACTTATATTGTACCTACCTGTGTCGGTTCATATCGTACTTACACCGTAGGTAACTGTGCCGCCCTATATTTTGCGTACTCACACCGTACGCTTCCACCGTCTGTGCCGCCTTATATTTTGTCCACTTACACCGTAGGTAACTGCGCCGCCTCATATTTTGTTTAGCCGCACCGTAGCTAACCGCGCCGCCTTATAATTTGTGTATTTACACCGTATGCTTTCACCGTATGTGCCGCCTTATACTTTGTGTACTTACGCCGTATGTTTCCACCGTATGTGCCGCCTTATATTTTGTCTACTTATACCGTATGCTTCCAGTATATGTCCCGCCTTATATTTTGTGTACTTACACCGTAGGTAACTGCGCCGCCTCATATTTTGTGTACTCACACCGTAGCTAACTGTGCCGCCTTATATTTTGTGTACTTACACCGTGTGCTTTCACTGTACGTGCCGCCTTATACTTTGTGTACTTACACCGTATGCTTCCACCATATGTGCCGCCTTATATTTTGTCTATGTATGTTGTGCCACTTATGATCAGAGGTACCCTGCGCTGGCATGTAGTCAGTTAGGTAGAGCAGCTATAAAAACTTTACTCTCTATCTGTCCTCTATGGGATTTCGGGTAGGAAATTTATCGGGCCGCAGCGCGGACAAGTCTCAGCCGCCAGAGCGCCACCCATTGACCGCCTCCCGTCATCTCACAGGTCCCGAGGAAACCGATTTCTGCAGAACCTACCATTCGCCACCGCGGAGCGGCAGCCGGAAGACGCGTCGAAGCGGGTCCCGCACCGTCTCGAGTAAGGGCCGCAGCGAGCGTGTAGATCGGAAGAGCATCCGAGCGTGCGTTAGAGAACGTGACCCTGTCTGTCTGCGTCCGCTAACGTTTGCACGTGCGAGTGCTTGCGGACCGGATTAAACCTTGTGTGTATGGCCTTTGCTTTTCAGGTTTTCCAACTCATTTTAAAACCTAGAATAAAAAATCCCCAGCCGGGGGGGTTTTTTTTTTTCTCCCCCCGGCTGGGTTTTTTTTTCCTCGGTCCCGGCCTGTCCGCGAGGCGACGTTCGTCGCCAAAGTTCGGGCACGGACCGTCCAGGGACCGGGGTTTTTGTCAGGCAGGAGGATTTTCCGGGGGGCTCCCGGCAACCACGTTCCCGAGGAGCGGCGGGAAGGCGTGCCGGGGGGTTAGCAGTGAGGTCGAGTTGCGAGCGAGGCTGGATCTGTGTGTAAGCTGAAGGAAGCGTGTGTTTCTGTGTGTGTGTGTTGTAGGGTTCTAACCTTGTTTGACTTTTGCCTTTCAGGTTTTTCAACTCATTTTAACATTTAGAATAAAAAATCCCCAGCCGGGGGGTTTTTTTTTTTTTTCCCCCCGGCTGGGTTTTTTTTTTCCTCGGTCCCGGCCGGTCCGCGAGGCGACTTTCATCGCCAAAGTTTGGGCACGGACCGTCCAGGGACCGGGGCTTTCGTCAGGCAGGAGGATTTTCCGGGGGGTTAGCAGTGCGGTCGAGTTGCGAGCGAGGCTGGATCTGTGTGTAAGCTGAAGGAAGCGTGTGTGTGTGTGTGTGTGTGTGCGTGTGTGTGCGTGTGTTTCTGTGTGTGTGTGTTGTAGGCTTCTAACCTTGTTTGACTTTTGCCTTTCAGGTTTTTCAACTCATTTTAACATTTAGAATAAAAAATCCCCAGCCGGGGGGGTTTTTTTTTTTCCCCCCGGCTGGGTTTTTTTTTCCTCGGTCCCGGCCAGTCCGCGAGGCGACTTTCATCGCCAAAGTTTGGGCACGGACCGTCCAGGGACCGGGGTTTTCGTCAGGCAGGAGGATTTTCCGGGGGGTTAGCAGTGCGGTCGAGTTGCGAGCGAGGCTGGATCTGTGTGTAAGCTGAAGGAAGCGTGTGTGCGTGTGTGCGTGTGTGTGCGTGTGTTTCTGTGTGTGTGTGTTGTAGGCTTCTAACCTTGTTTGACTTTTGCCTTTCAGGTTTTTCAACTCATTTTAACATTTAGAATAAAAAATCCCCAGCCGGGGGGGTTTTTTTTTTTTTCCCCCCGGCTGGGTTTTTTTTTCCTCGGTCCCGGCCGGTCCGCGAGGCGACTTTCATCGCCAAAGTTTGGGCACGGACCGTCCAGGGACCGGGGTTTTCGTCAGGCAGGAGGATTTTCCGGGGGGTTAGCAGTGCGGTCGAGTTGTGAGCGAGGCTGGATCTGTGTGTAAGCTGAGGGAAGCGTGTGTGGGGGTGTGTGTGTGTGTGTGTGTGTGTGTGTGTGTGTGTGTGCGTGTGTGTGCGTGTGTTTCTGTGTGTGTGTGTTGTAGGGTTTTAACCTTGTTTGACTTCTGCCTTTCAGGTTTTTCAACTCATTTTAACATTTAGAATAAAAAATCCCCAGCTGGGGTTTTTTTTTTTTTTTCCCCCGGCTGGGTTTTTTTTTCCTCGGTCCCGGCCGGTCCGCGAGGCGACTTTCATCGCCAAAGTTTGGGCACGGACCGTCCAGGGACCGGGGTTTTCGTCAGGCAGGAGGATTTTCAGGAGGCTCCCGGGAACCACGTTCCCGAGGACCAATGATTACCAGAGTCTTATTTAGCAGTCGTAATGAGAGCAACGGTGAGTTTATGTGTAGTCTGAGGGGGCTGTTAAAGGTAGAGCGTTGTTCCCTGCGTACCTTTGTTGTTGTGGGCTTCCTGTAACAATACATCATCCTGTAACAAAAATATATAAAAGGCTATTATATTGTGTAAATATGGGTTCTGTAATGTATTGTTCTGTATTCTTCTGTATTTGCATTCTGTATATTGCTATTATGTTGTGTAAATACGGGTTCTGTGTTGTAGTGGTCTGTCTTCTTCTGTATTTGCATTCCGCATGTTGCTACTATGTTGTGTAAATACGGGTTCTGCGTTGTATTGTTCTGTATTCTTCTGTATTTGCATTATGCATATTGCTACTATGTTGTGTAAATACGGGTTCTGTGTTGTATTGTTCTGTAGTCTTCTGTATTTGCATTAGCTGCTGCATTTCCCTGTATTGTTGTCCCTGTAAATTAGACGTTTTCCAGTGTGTATATGGATTGTATCTGTACGTACATTTCTAGACAACATTTCCATGTGTCTTGCTGATGTGTAAATAAAATAATTCCTTTAATAAAGTTCAATCACCCCTAATAAAGATAACCCCCGCCCTCCCATTCCCCCAGCCCCGGACCTCGCGTCCTTTCGGCGCGGTCGCGTCATTATTTCACCCCGTTCCCTCCTCCTCCTCCCTCTCTCGTCTAACCCTTGCACCTTTCTTTTCCTTTTCCCTGTAAAGGTAAGTAAGTCAGTCCTCTTTCTTCTTCCCCTCTCTGTGTTCTCCTCATCTCCTCTTAATCTGTCTTTCCCTCTAGCCCTGTTTCACTTTAACTGTAACTCAAACTATTTTATTCCCCCTCTAGCTCCTGTCTTCAGTTTCTCACTCTCCCTGTGTTTTCCCTCTAGCTCCCCTCCCTTTTCAGTTTCTCACTCTCCTTTTCCTTTCTCTCTAACCTTAATCCTCCTTCAGTTCTTAAACTCACCCTTTCTTTTCACACCCCTCTCCTCCCTCAGTTTCTGTTCTGTCTCTCTGTGTTCCGTCTCCCCCTTTTCTGCCTTCTCTCTGTTCTCTCTCTGCCTTTTCCCCACTCTCTGTCCTCTCTCTTTCCTCTCTGTGTCCTCTCTGTCCTTACTCCGTCTCTCATCTGTTTTCTCTTTGTCTTATGTCTTTCCTCTCCTCACTCTCTGTCACCTTTCTCTTCACCCTCTGTCTCCCTTCCGCTTTTCTCTTTACCTTCTGTCTCCCTTCTACTTTTCCCTTCACCCTCTGTCTCTCGTCTCCTCACTCTGTCCCTATTCTCCTCACTCCTTGTCTCTTTTCTATTCACTCTGCCTCCTTTTTCTTCACCCTCTGTCTCTCTTCTCTTCACTCTGTCTCTTTTCTCTTCACCCCCTGTCCCTTTTCTCCTCACTCTGTCTCTCCGTCCCTCTTCTCTTCACTCTATGTCTCTGTCTCTTTTCCCCCCTCATTCTCTCCTTTGTCTTTTCTCTCTTCTCCCTCTCTTCTCTCACTCTCTTCTTTCTGTTCTCTGTGTTGTCTTTCTCCTCTCCCTCATTTACACCCCTTTCCCCCCCCTCTCTTTTCCCCCCCCCTCTCTTTTTCCCCCCTCCTGCTCTTTTTCTCTCTCCCTCTATTTCTCTCTCTCTCTTCTCTTTTTCTCTCTCCCTCTTCTCTTCTCTCTCTTCCCTCCCTCTTTTTCTCTCTCTTCTCCCTCCCTCTTTCTCCTTCTCCCTCTCTCTTCTCTCTCTCGTCCCTCTCCTTCTCTCTCTCTTTTCTTCTCTGTCTCTCTCTCTTTTCTTCTCTGTCTCTCTCTCTTTTCTTCTCTGTCTCTCTCTCTTTTCTTCTCTGTCTCTCTCTCTTTTCTTCTCTGTCTCTCTTCTCTTTTCTTCTCTCTCCCTCTTCTCTCTCCTTCTCTCTCTCCCTCTCTCTCTCTCTTCCTCTCTCTTCCTCTCTCTCTCTCTCTCTCTCTCTCTTTCTAACTTTCATTTCTAGCTTTAGATTTAAAAAAGCAGCAGTAGGAATTTTCAGGCTCCCGGGGAGTAAAAGGAAAAAAAAAAAAAAAAAAAAAAAAATAAAAGCACTCCATTTACTCCCCGGGAGCACCAAAATTCCTACTGCTGCACCGGACATATAGTTTTTATTCTTTTTATATATACAGGGTATAGGGATACCCAGACCCCTCCCACCCCATCAATCAACAGGTCCCCACCTGATACCTGCCAGTCACTGGACCCCCAACCACCCCCTCACCTATCAATCACCTAGGCCCCACCCCCTGTCACCTGTCAATCACCCAGCCACACCACCTGTCAATCACCCCCTGGGCCCCGCCCCCTGTCCATCACCCCACCTGTCAATCACCCAGTCCCCACCCCCCCACCACCTGTCACTCACCCAGATCCCACCCCCATCACCTGTCAATCACCCAGATCCCACCCCCTGTCACCTGTCAATCACCCAGCCCCACCCCCACCACCTGTCAATCACCTAGGTCCCACCCCCAGTCACCTGTCAATCACCTAGGTCCCACCCCCAGTCACCTGTCAATCACCCAGCCCCGCCCCCTGTCAATCACCTGTCAATCACCCAGCCCCGCCCCCTGTCAATCACCTGTCAATCACCCAGCCCCGCCCCCTGTCAATCACCTGCCAATCACCTGGCCCCACCCCCTGTCAATCACCCGGGTCCCACCCCCTGTCAATCACCCCGGTCCCACCCCCTGTCAATCACCTGCCAATCACCTGCCAATCACCCGGCCCCACCCCCTGTCAATCACCTGCCAATCACCCGGCCCCACCCCCTGTCAATCACCAGGCCCCACCCCCATCACACCCCTGCCAATCACCCGGGCCCCACCCCCTGCCACACCCCCGTCAATCACCCGGGTCCCACCCCCCTGTCAATCACTCCCCTGTCAATCACCCCAGTCCCGCCCCCTGTCAATCACCCAGCCCTCACCCCCCTGCCACACCTCCTGTCAGTCACCCAGGCCCTGCCCCCTGTCAATCACCAGGCACCCACCCCCTGTCAATCACCACTGGGTCCCCACCCTCCTGCCAATCACCCAGCCCCCACCCCCACATGCCAATCACCACCACCCCACCCCCAGGTACCCATCAATCACAGGACCCCACCCCCTGTCAATCACCAGGTCCCCACTCACCCGGTGCTGCACCCCCTGCACCAGGTGGGGTTAGGGTTGCTAGGGGTTAGGGTTGCTAGGGGTTAGGGTTGCTAGGGGTTAGGGTTAGGGGTTAGGGGTTAGGGGTTAGGGGTTAGGGGTTAGGGGTTAGGGGTTA
>NW_028167233.1:82500-87316 GCF_963513975.1 Fringilla coelebs
GGTTAGGGTTAGGGTTAGGGTTAGGGTTAGGGTTAGGGTTAGGGTTAGGGTTAGGGTTAGGGTTAGGGTTAGGGTTAGGGTTAGGGTTAGGGTTAGGGTTAGGGTTAGGGTTAGGGTTAGGGTTAGGGTTAGGGTTAGGGTTAGGGTTAGGGTTAGGGTTAGGGTTAGGGTTAGGGTTAGGGTTAGGGTTAGGGTTAGGGTTAGGGTTAGGGTTAGGGTTAGGGTTAGGGTTAGGGTTAGGGTTAGGGTTAGGGTTAGGGTTAGGGTTAGGGTTAGGGTTAGGGTTAGGGTTAGGGTTAGGGTTAGGGTTAGGGTTAGGGTTAGGGTTAGGGTTAGGGTTAGGGTTAGGGTTAGGGTTAGGGTTAGGGTTAGGGTTAGGGTTAGGGTTAGGGTTAGGGTTAGGGTTAGGGTTAGGGTTAGGGTTAGGGTTAGGGTTAGGGTTAGGGTTAGGGTTAGGGTTAGGGTTAGGGTTAGGGTTAGGGTTAGGGTTAGGGTTAGGGTTAGGGTTAGGGTTAGGGTTAGGGTTAGGGTTAGGGTTAGGGTTAGGGTTAGGGTTAGGGTTAGGGTTAGGGTTAGGGTTAGGGTTAGGGTTAGGGTTAGGGTTAGGGTTAGGGTTAGGGTTAGGGTTAGGGTTAGGGTTAGGGTTAGGGTTAGGGTTAGGGTTAGGGTTAGGGTTAGGGTTAGGGTTAGGGTTAGGGTTAGGGTTAGGGTTAGGGTTAGGGTTAGGGTTAGGGTTAGGGTTAGGGTTAGGGTTAGGGTTAGGGTTAGGGTTAGGGTTAGGGTTAGGGTTAGGGTTAGGGTTAGGGTTAGGGTTAGGGTTAGGGTTAGGGTTAGGGTTAGGGTTAGGGTTAGGGTTAGGGTTAGGGTTAGGGTTAGGGTTAGGGTTAGGGTTAGGGTTAGGGTTAGGGTTAGGGTTAGGGTTAGGGTTAGGGTTAGGGTTAGGGTTAGGGTTAGGGTTAGGGTTAGGGTTAGGGTTAGGGTTAGGGTTAGGGTTAGGGTTAGGGTTAGGGTTAGGGTTAGGGTTAGGGTTAGGGTTAGGGTTAGGGTTAGGGTTAGGGTTAGGGTTAGGGTTAGGGTTAGGGTTAGGGTTAGGGTTAGGGTTAGGGTTAGGGTTAGGGTTAGGGTTAGGGTTAGGGTTAGGGTTAGGGTTAGGGTTAGGGTTAGGGTTAGGGTTAGGGTTAGGGTTAGGGTTAGGGTTAGGGTTAGGGTTAGGGTTAGGGTTAGGGTTAGGGTTAGGGTTAGGGTTAGGGTTAGGGTTAGGGTTAGGGTTAGGGTTAGGGTTAGGGTTAGGGTTAGGGTTAGGGTTAGGGTTAGGGTTAGGGTTAGGGTTAGGGTTAGGGTTAGGGTTAGGGTTAGGGTTAGGGTTAGGGTTAGGGTTAGGGTTAGGGTTAGGGTTAGGGTTAGGGTTAGGGTTAGGGTTAGGGTTAGGGTTAGGGTTAGGGTTAGGGTTAGGGTTAGGGTTAGGGTTAGGGTTAGGGTTAGGGTTAGGGTTAGGGTTAGGGTTAGGGTTAGGGTTAGGGTTAGGGTTAGGGTTAGGGTTAGGGTTAGGGTTAGGGTTAGGGTTAGGGTTAGGGTTAGGGTTAGGGTTAGGGTTAGGGTTAGGGTTAGGGTTAGGGTTAGGGTTAGGGTTAGGGTTAGGGTTAGGGTTAGGGTTAGGGTTAGGGTTAGGGTTAGGGTTAGGGTTAGGGTTAGGGTTAGGGTTAGGGTTAGGGTTAGGGTTAGGGTTAGGGTTAGGGTTAGGGTTAGGGTTAGGGTTAGGGTTAGGGTTAGGGTTAGGGTTAGGGTTAGGGTTAGGGTTAGGGTTAGGGTTAGGGTTAGGGTTAGGGTTAGGGTTAGGGTTAGGGTTAGGGTTAGGGTTAGGGTTAGGGTTAGGGTTAGGGTTAGGGTTAGGGTTAGGGTTAGGGTTAGGGTTAGGGTTAGGGTTAGGGTTAGGGTTAGGGTTAGGGTTAGGGTTAGGGTTAGGGTTAGGGTTAGGGTTAGGGTTAGGGTTAGGGTTAGGGTTAGGGTTAGGGTTAGGGTTAGGGTTAGGGTTAGGGTTAGGGTTAGGGTTAGGGTTAGGGTTAGGGTTAGGGTTAGGGTTAGGGTTAGGGTTAGGGTTAGGGTTAGGGTTAGGGTTAGGGTTAGGGTTAGGGTTAGGGTTAGGGTTAGGGTTAGGGTTAGGGTTAGGGTTAGGGTTAGGGTTAGGGTTAGGGTTAGGGTTAGGGTTAGGGTTAGGGTTAGGGTTAGGGTTAGGGTTAGGGTTAGGGTTAGGGTTAGGGTTAGGGTTAGGGTTAGGGTTAGGGTTAGGGTTAGGGTTAGGGTTAGGGTTAGGGTTAGGGTTAGGGTTAGGGTTAGGGTTAGGGTTAGGGTTAGGGTTAGGGTTAGGGTTAGGGTTAGGGTTAGGGTTAGGGTTAGGGTTAGGGTTAGGGTTAGGGTTAGGGTTAGGGTTAGGGTTAGGGTTAGGGTTAGGGTTAGGGTTAGGGTTAGGGTTAGGGTTAGGGTTAGGGTTAGGGTTAGGGTTAGGGTTAGGGTTAGGGTTAGGGTTAGGGTTAGGGTTAGGGTTAGGGTTAGGGTTAGGGTTAGGGTTAGGGTTAGGGTTAGGGTTAGGGTTAGGGTTAGGGTTAGGGTTAGGGTTAGGGTTAGGGTTAGGGTTAGGGTTAGGGTTAGGGTTAGGGTTAGGGTTAGGGTTAGGGTTAGGGTTAGGGTTAGGGTTAGGGTTAGGGTTAGGGTTAGGGTTAGGGTTAGGGTTAGGGTTAGGGTTAGGGTTAGGGTTAGGGTTAGGGTTAGGGTTAGGGTTAGGGTTAGGGTTAGGGTTAGGGTTAGGGTTAGGGTTAGGGTTAGGGTTAGGGTTAGGGTTAGGGTTAGGGTTAGGGTTAGGGTTAGGGTTAGGGTTAGGGTTAGGGTTAGGGTTAGGGTTAGGGTTAGGGTTAGGGTTAGGGTTAGGGTTAGGGTTAGGGTTAGGGTTAGGGTTAGGGTTAGGGTTAGGGTTAGGGTTAGGGTTAGGGTTAGGGTTAGGGTTAGGGTTAGGGTTAGGGTTAGGGTTAGGGTTAGGGTTAGGGTTAGGGTTAGGGTTAGGGTTAGGGTTAGGGTTAGGGTTAGGGTTAGGGTTAGGGTTAGGGTTAGGGTTAGGGTTAGGGTTAGGGTTAGGGTTAGGGTTAGGGTTAGGGTTAGGGTTAGGGTTAGGGTTAGGGTTAGGGTTAGGGTTAGGGTTAGGGTTAGGGTTAGGGTTAGGGTTAGGGTTAGGGTTAGGGTTAGGGTTAGGGTTAGGGTTAGGGTTAGGGTTAGGGTTAGGGTTAGGGTTAGGGTTAGGGTTAGGGTTAGGGTTAGGGTTAGGGTTAGGGTTAGGGTTAGGGTTAGGGTTAGGGTTAGGGTTAGGGTTAGGGTTAGGGTTAGGGTTAGGGTTAGGGTTAGGGTTAGGGTTAGGGTTAGGGTTAGGGTTAGGGTTAGGGTTAGGGTTAGGGTTAGGGTTAGGGTTAGGGTTAGGGTTAGGGTTAGGGTTAGGGTTAGGGTTAGGGTTAGGGTTAGGGTTAGGGTTAGGGTTAGGGTTAGGGTTAGGGTTAGGGTTAGGGTTAGGGTTAGGGTTAGGGTTAGGGTTAGGGTTAGGGTTAGGGTTAGGGTTAGGGTTAGGGTTAGGGTTAGGGTTAGGGTTAGGGTTAGGGTTAGGGTTAGGGTTAGGGTTAGGGTTAGGGTTAGGGTTAGGGTTAGGGTTAGGGTTAGGGTTAGGGTTAGGGTTAGGGTTAGGGTTAGGGTTAGGGTTAGGGTTAGGGTTAGGGTTAGGGTTAGGGTTAGGGTTAGGGTTAGGGTTAGGGTTAGGGTTAGGGTTAGGGTTAGGGTTAGGGTTAGGGTTAGGGTTAGGGTTAGGGTTAGGGTTAGGGTTAGGGTTAGGGTTAGGGTTAGGGTTAGGGTTAGGGTTAGGGTTAGGGTTAGGGTTAGGTTAGGGTTAGGGTTAGGGTTAGGGTTAGGGTTAGGGTTAGGGTTAGGGTTAGGGTTAGGGTTAGGGTTAGGGTTAGGGTTAGGGTTAGGGTTAGGGTTAGGGTTAGGGTTAGGGTTAGGGTTAGGGTTAGGGTTAGGGTTAGGGTTAGGGTTAGGGTTAGGGTTAGGGTTAGGGTTAGGGTTAGGGTTAGGGTTAGGGTTAGGGTTAGGGTTAGGGTTAGGGTTAGGGTTAGGGTTAGGGTTAGGGTTAGGGTTAGGGTTAGGGTTAGGGTTAGGGTTAGGGTTAGGGTTAGGGTTAGGGTTAGGGTTAGGGTTAGGGTTAGGGTTAGGGTTAGGGTTAGGGTTAGGGTTAGGGTTAGGGTTAGGGTTAGGGTTAGGGTTAGGGTTAGGGTTAGGGTTAGGGTTAGGGTTAGGGTTAGGGTTAGGGTTAGGGTTAGGGTTAGGGTTAGGGTTAGGGTTAGGGTTAGGGTTAGGGTTAGGGTTAGGGTTAGGGTTAGGGTTAGGGTTAGGGTTAGGGTTAGGGTTAGGGTTAGGGTTAGGGTTAGGGTTAGGGTTAGGGTTAGGGTTAGGGTTAGGGTTAGGGTTAGGGTTAGGGTTAGGGTTAGGGTTAGGGTTAGGGTTAGGGTTAGGGTTAGGGTTAGGGTTAGGGTTAGGGTTAGGGTTAGGGTTAGGGTTAGGGTTAGGGTTAGGGTTAGGGTTAGGTTAGGGTTAGGGTTAGGGTTAGGGTTAGGGTTAGGGTTAGGGTTAGGGTTAGGGTTAGGGTTAGGGTTAGGGTTAGGGTTAGGGTTAGGGTTAGGGTTAGGGTTAGGGTTAGGGTTAGGGTTAGGGTTAGGGTTAGGGTTAGGGTTAGGGTTAGGGTTAGGGTTGTTAGGGTTAGGGTTAGGGGGTTAGGGTTAGGGTTAGG
>NW_028167232.1:0-28821 GCF_963513975.1 Fringilla coelebs
GCTGCTGCTCCTCCTGAAGCTCTGGCTGCTAAATCTGAGGCTTTCCTTCCAATTTCAAGCTGCAAAGCACTTGCTGAATTGCAGGGAAAGTCCGGGAGGCATTTGCTGTGCTGGCACACTTTCTCCTTCCTAGACAGAGTGGAAAAGCTTTTCCCTGCCGTGTAGGCGACAAGAGACGCATTAGACGGGCATCCGGAGCTGTCCGAAGGTAAGCGCCTGTTCCCGGCCTCTTTCGGCACAAGCCCCCGCTCCGGAGCGCACCGCGGCCGGCCGGAGGCTCTCTGCCGGCGAAGGTGCCTCGTCTCCGGCAAGGAAGCCTCAGCCGCTTCTCCTGCACACGGAGAGCGTGCTAGCTGCTGAAACGTGAAGAAAGAAGCTGCAGAACACTGGCACTGAGCGTGCAGCTTTCCAGCGGAGAGAAAAAGCTACTTGAACACTCTGCAAGCCTTTCCACTCCCAAAAACATGCACATGGAAGGAGCTGCTGCAAAAGCGATGCTGTGCTCGCTGCTGCTCCTCCTGAAGCTCTGGCTGCTAAATCTGAGGCTTTCCTTCCAATTTCAAGCTGCAAAGCACTTGCTGAATTGCAGGGAAAGTCCGGGAGGCATTTGCTGTGCTGGCACACTTTCTCCTTCCTAGACAGAGTGGAAAAGCTTTTCCCTGCCGTGTAGGCGACAAGAGACGCATTAGACGGGCATCCGGAGCTGTCCGAAGGTAAGCGCCTGTTCCCGGCCTCTTTCGGCACAAGCCCCCGCTCCGGAGCGCACCGCGGCCGGCCGGAGGCTCTCTGCCGGCGAAGGTGCCTCGTCTCCGGCAAGGAAGCCTCAGCCGCTTCTCCTGCACACGGAGAGCGTGCTAGCTGCTGAAACGTGAAGAAAGAAGCTGCAGAACACTGGCACTGAGCGTGCAGCTTTCCAGCGGAGAGAAAAAGCTACTTGAACACTCTGCAAGCCTTTCCACTCCCAAAAACATGCACATGGAAGGAGCTGCTGCAAAAGCGATGCTGTGCTCGCTGCTGCTCCTCCTGAAGCTCTGGCTGCTAAATCTGAGGCTTTCCTTCCAATTTCAAGCTGCAAAGCACTTGCTGAATTGCAGGGAAAGTCCGGGAGGCATTTGCTGTGCTGGCACACTTTCTCCTTCCTAGACAGAGTGGAAAAGCTTTTCCCTGCCGTGTAGGCGACAAGAGACGCATTAGACGGGCATCCGGAGCTGTCCGAAGGTAAGCGCCTGTTCCCGGCCTCTTTCGGCACAAGCCCCCGCTCCGGAGCGCACCGCGGCCGGCCGGAGGCTCTCTGCCGGCGAAGGTGCCTCGTCTCCGGCAAGGAAGCCTCAGCCGCTTCTCCTGCACACGGAGAGCGTGCTAGCTGCTGAAACGTGAAGAAAGAAGCTGCAGAACACTGGCACTGAGCGTGCAGCTTTCCAGCGGAGAGAAAAAGCTACTTGAACACTCTGCAAGCCTTTCCACTCCCAAAAACATGCACATGGAAGGAGCTGCTGCAAAAGCGATGCTGTGCTCGCTGCTGCTCCTCCTGAAGCTCTGGCTGCTAAATCTGAGGCTTTCCTTCCAATTTCAAGCTGCAAAGCACTTGCTGAATTGCAGGGAAAGTCCGGGAGGCATTTGCTGTGCTGGCACACTTTCTCCTTCCTAGACAGAGTGGAAAAGCTTTTCCCTGCCGTGTAGGCGACAAGAGACGCATTAGACGGGCATCCGGAGCTGTCCGAAGGTAAGCGCCTGTTCCCGGCCTCTTTCGGCACAAGCCCCCGCTCCGGAGCGCACCGCGGCCGGCCGGAGGCTCTCTGCCGGCGAAGGTGCCTCGTCTCCGGCAAGGAAGCCTCAGCCGCTTCTCCTGCACACGGAGAGCGTGCTAGCTGCTGAAACGTGAAGAAAGAAGCTGCAGAACACTGGCACTGAGCCTGCAGCTTTCCAGCGGAGAGAAAAAGCTACTTGAACACTCTGCAAGCCTTTCCACTCCCAAAAACATGCACATGGAAGGAGCTGCTGCAAAAGCGATGCTGTGCTCGCTGCTGCTCCTCCTGAAGCTCTGGCTGCTAAATCTGAGGCTTTCCTTCCAATTTCAAGCTGCAAAGCACTTGCTGAATTGCAGGGAAAGTCCGGGAGGCATTTGCTGTGCTGGCACACTTTCTCCTTCCTAGACAGAGTGGAAAAGCTTTTCCCTGCCGTGTAGGCGACAAGAGACGCATTAGACGGGCATCCGGAGCTGTCCGAAGGTAAGCGCCTGTTCCCGGCCTCTTTCGGCACAAGCCCCCGCTCCGGAGCGCACCGCGGCCGGCCGGAGGCTCTCTGCCGGCGAAGGTGCCTCGTCTCCGGCAAGGAAGCCTCAGCCGCTTCTCCTGCACACGGAGAGCGTGCTAGCTGCTGAAACGTGAAGAAAGAAGCTGCAGAACACTGGCACTGAGCGTGCAGCTTTCCAGCGGAGAGAAAAAGCTACTTGAACACTCTGCAAGCCTTTCCACTCCCAAAAACATGCACATGGAAGGAGCTGCTGCAAAAGCGATGCTGTGCTCGCTGCTGCTCCTCCTGAAGCTCTGGCTGCTAAATCTGAGGCTTTCCTTCCAATTTCAAGCTGCAAAGCACTTGCTGAATTGCAGGGAAAGTCCGGGATGCATTTGCTGTGCTGGCACACTTTCTCCTTCCTAGACAGAGTGGAAAAGCTTTTCCCTGCCGTGTAGGCGACAAGAGACGCATTAGACGGGCATCCGGAGCTGTCCGAAGGTAAGCGCCTGTTCCCGGCCTCTTTCGGCACAAGCCCCCGCTCCGGAGCGCACCGCGGCCGGCCGGAGGCTCTCTGCCGGCGAAGGTGCCTCGTCTCCGGCAAGGAAGCCTCAGCCGCTTCTCCTGCACACGGAGAGCGTGCTAGCTGCTGAAACGTGAAGAAAGAAGCTGCAGAACACTGGCACTGAGCGTGCAGCTTTCCAGCGGAGAGAAAAAGCTACTTGAACACTCTGCAAGCCTTTCCACTCCCAAAAACATGCACATGGAAGGAGCTGCTGCAAAAGCGATGCTGTGCTCGCTGCTGCTCCTCCTGAAGCTCTGGCTGCTAAATCTGAGGCTTTCCTTCCAATTTCAAGCTGCAAAGCACTTGCTGAATTGCAGGGAAAGTCCGGGATGCATTTGCTGTGCTGGCACACTTTCTCCTTCCTAGACAGAGTGGAAAAGCTTTTCCCTGCCGTGTAGGCGACAAGAGACGCATTAGACGGGCATCCGGAGCTGTCCGAAGGTAAGCGCCTGTTGCCGGCCTCTTTCGGCACAAGCCCCCGCTCCGGAGCGCACCGCGGGCGGCAGGATGCTCTCTGCCGGCGAAGGTGCCTCGTCTCCGGCAAGGAAGCCTCAGCCGCTTCTCCTGCACACGGAGAGCGTGCTAGCTGCTGAAACGTGAAGAAAGAAGCTGCAGAACACTGGCACTGAGCGTGCAGCTTTCCAGCGGAGAGAAAAAGCTACTTGAACACTCTGCAAGCCTTTCCACTCCCAAAAACATGCACATGGAAGGAGCTGCTGCAAAAGCGATGCTGTGCTCGCTGCTGCTCCTCCTGAAGCTCTGGCTGCTAAATCTGAGGCTTTCCTTCCAATTTCAAGCTGCAAAGCACTTGCTGAATTGCAGGGAAAGTCCGGGAGGCATTTGCTGTGCTGGCACACTTTCTCCTTCCTAGACAGAGTGGAAAAGCTTTTCCCTGCCGTGTAGGCGACAAGAGACGCATTAGACGGGCATCCGGAGCTGTCCGAAGGTAAGCGCCTGTTCCCGGCCTCTTTCGGCACAAGCCCCCGCTCCGGAGCGCACCGCGGCCGGCCGGAGGCTCTCTGCCGGCGAAGGTGCCTCGTCTCCGGCAAGGAAGCCTCAGCCGCTTCTCCTGCACACGGAGAGCGTGCTAGCTGCTGAAACGTGAAGAAAGAAGCTGCAGAACACTGGCACTGAGCGTGCAGCTTTCCAGCGGAGAGAAAAAGCTACTTGAACACTCTGCAAGCCTTTCCACTCCCAAAAACATGCACATGGAAGGAGCTGCTGCAAAAGCGATGCTGTGCTCGCTGCTGCTCCTCCTGAAGCTCTGGCTGCTAAATCTGAGGCTTTCCTTCCAATTTCAAGCTGCAAAGCACTTGCTGAATTGCAGGGAAAGTCCGGGATGCATTTGCTGTGCTGGCACACTTTCTCCTTCCTAGACAGAGTGGAAAAGCTTTTCCCTGCCGTGTAGGCGACAAGAGACGCATTAGACGGGCATCCGGAGCTGTCCGAAGGTAAGCGCCTGTTCCCGGCCTCTTTCGGCACAAGCCCCCGCTCCGGAGCGCACCGCGGCCGGCCGGAGGCTCTCTGCCGGCGAAGGTGCCTCGTCTCCGGCAAGGAAGCCTCAGCCGCTTCTCCTGCACACGGAGAGCGTGCTAGCTGCTGAAACGTGAAGAAAGAAGCTGCAGAACACTGGCACTGAGCGTGCAGCTTTCCAGCGGAGAGAAAAAGCTACTTGAACACTCTGCAAGCCTTTCCACTCCCAAAAACATGCACATGGAAGGAGCTGCTGCAAAAGCGATGCTGTGCTCGCTGCTGCTCCTCCTGAAGCTCTGGCTGCTAAATCTGAGGCTTTCCTTCCAATTTCAAGCTGCAAAGCACTTGCTGAATTGCAGGGAAAGTCCGGGATGCATTTGCTGTGCTGGCACACTTTCTCCTTCCTAGACAGAGTGGAAAAGCTTTTCCCTGCCGTGTAGGCGACAAGAGACGCATTAGACGGGCATCCGGAGCTGTCCGAAGGTAAGCGCCTGTTGCCGGCCTCTTTCGGCACAAGCCCCCGCTCCGGAGCGCACCGCGGGCGGCAGGATGCTCTCTGCCGGCGAAGGTGCCTCGTCTCCGGCAAGGAAGCCTCAGCCGCTTCTCCTGCACACGGAGAGCGTGCTAGCTGCTGAAACGTGAAGAAAGAAGCTGCAGAACACTGGCACTGAGCGTGCAGCTTTCCAGCGGAGAGAAAAAGCTACTTGAACACTCTGCAAGCCTTTCCACTCCCAAAAACATGCACATGGAAGGAGCTGCTGCAAAAGCGATGCTGTGCTCGCTGCTGCTCCTCCTGAAGCTCTGGCTGCTAAATCTGAGGCTTTCCTTCCAATTTCAAGCTGCAAAGCACTTGCTGAATTGCAGGGAAAGTCCGGGAGGCATTTGCTGTGCTGGCACACTTTCTCCTTCCTAGACAGAGTGGAAAAGCTTTTCCCTGCCGTGTAGGCGACAAGAGACGCATTAGACGGGCATCCGGAGCTGTCCGAAGGTAAGCGCCTGTTCCCGGCCTCTTTCGGCACAAGCCCCCGCTCCGGAGCGCACCGCGGCCGGCCGGAGGCTCTCTGCCGGCGAAGGTGCCTCGTCTCCGGCAAGGAAGCCTCAGCCGCTTCTCCTGCACACGGAGAGCGTGCTAGCTGCTGAAACGTGAAGAAAGAAGCTGCAGAACACTGGCACTGAGCGTGCAGCTTTCCAGCGGAGAGAAAAAGCTACTTGAACACTCTGCAAGCCTTTCCACTCCCAAAAACATGCACATGGAAGGAGCTGCTGCAAAAGCGATGCTGTGCTCGCTGCTGCTCCTCCTGAAGCTCTGGCTGCTAAATCTGAGGCTTTCCTTCCAATTTCAAGCTGCAAAGCACTTGCTGAATTGCAGGGAAAGTCCGGGAGGCATTTGCTGTGCTGGCACACTTTCTCCTTCCTAGACAGAGTGGAAAAGCTTTTCCCTGCCGTGTAGGCGACAAGAGACGCATTAGACGGGCATCCGGAGCTGTCCGAAGGTAAGCGCCTGTTCCCGGCCTCTTTCGGCACAAGCCCCCGCTCCGGAGCGCACCGCGGCCGGCCGGAGGCTCTCTGCCGGCGAAGGTGCCTCGTCTCCGGCAAGGAAGCCTCAGCCGCTTCTCCTGCACACGGAGAGCGTGCTAGCTGCTGAAACGTGAAGAAAGAAGCTGCAGAACACTGGCACTGAGCGTGCAGCTTTCCAGCGGAGAGAAAAAGCTACTTGAACACTCTGCAAGCCTTTCCACTCCCAAAAACATGCACATGGAAGGAGCTGCTGCAAAAGCGATGCTGTGCTCGCTGCTGCTCCTCCTGAAGCTCTGGCTGCTAAATCTGAGGCTTTCCTTCCAATTTCAAGCTGCAAAGCACTTGCTGAATTGCAGGGAAAGTCCGGGAGGCATTTGCTGTGCTGGCACACTTTCTCCTTCCTAGACAGAGTGGAAAAGCTTTTCCCTGCCGTGTAGGCGACAAGAGACGCATTAGACGGGCATCCGGAGCTGTCCGAAGGTAAGCGCCTGTTCCCGGCCTCTTTCGGCACAAGCCCCCGCTCCGGAGCGCACCGCGGCCGGCCGGAGGCTCTCTGCCGGCGAAGGTGCCTCGTCTCCGGCAAGGAAGCCTCAGCCGCTTCTCCTGCACACGGAGAGCGTGCTAGCTGCTGAAACGTGAAGAAAGAAGCTGCAGAACACTGGCACTGAGCGTGCAGCTTTCCAGCGGAGAGAAAAAGCTACTTGAACACTCTGCAAGCCTTTCCACTCCCAAAAACATGCACATGGAAGGAGCTGCTGCAAAAGCGATGCTGTGCTCGCTGCTGCTCCTCCTGAAGCTCTGGCTGCTAAATCTGAGGCTTTCCTTCCAATTTCAAGCTGCAAAGCACTTGCTGAATTGCAGGGAAAGTCCGGGATGCATTTGCTGTGCTGGCACACTTTCTCCTTCCTAGACAGAGTGGAAAAGCTTTTCCCTGCCGTGTAGGCGACAAGAGACGCATTAGACGGGCATCCGGAGCTGTCCGAAGGTAAGCGCCTGTTGCCGGCCTCTTTCGGCACAAGCCCCCGCTCCGGAGCGCACCGCGGCCGGCCGGAGGCTCTCTGCCGGCGAAGGTGCCTCGTCTCCGGCAAGGAAGCCTCAGCCGCTTCTCCTGCACACGGAGAGCGTGCTAGCTGCTGAAACGTGAAGAAAGAAGCTGCAGAACACTGGCACTGAGCGTGCAGCTTTCCAGCGGAGAGAAAAAGCTACTTGAACACTCTGCAAGCCTTTCCACTCCCAAAAACATGCACATGGAAGGAGCTGCTGCAAAAGCGATGCTGTGCTCGCTGCTGCTCCTCCTGAAGCTCTGGCTGCTAAATCGGAGGCTTTCCTTCCAATTTCAAGCTGCAAAGCACTTGCTGAATTGCAGGGAAAGTCCGGGAGGCATTTGCTGTGCTGGCACACTTTCTCCTTCCTAGACAGAGTGGAAAAGCTTTTCCCTGCCGTGTAGGCGACAAGAGACGCATTAGACGGGCATCCGGAGCTGTCCGAAGGTAAGCGCCTGTTCCCGGCCTCTTTCGGCACAAGCCCCCGCTCCGGAGCGCACCGTGGTCGGCAGGATGCTCTCTGCCGGCGAAGGTGCCGCTTCTCCGGCAAGGAAGCCTCAGCCGCTTCTCCTGCACACGGAGAGCGTGCTAGCTGCTGAAACGTGAAGAAAGAAGCTGCAGAACACTGGCACTGAGCGTGCAGCTTTCCAGCGGAGAGAAAAAGCTACTTGAACACTCTGCAAGCCTTTCCACTCCCAAAAACATGCACATGGAAGGAGCTGCTGCAAAAGCGATGCTGTGCTCGCTGCTGCTCCTCCTGAAGCTCTGGCTGCTAAATCTGAGGCTTTCCTTCCAATTTCAAGCTGCAAAGCACTTGCTGAATTGCAGGGAAAGTCCGGGATGCATTTGCTGTGCTGGCACACTTTCTCCTTCCTAGACAGAGTGGAAAAGCTTTTCCCTGCCGTGTAGGCGACAAGAGACGCATTAGACGGGCATCCGGAGCTGTCCGAAGGTAAGCGCCTGTTCCCGGCCTCTTTCGGCACAAGCCCCCGCTCCGGAGCGCACCGCGGCCGGCAGGATGCTCTCTGCCGGCGAAGGTGCCTCGTCTCCGGCAAGGAAGCCTCAGCCGCTTCTCCTGCACACGGAGAGCGTGCTAGCTGCTGAAACGTGAAGAAAGAAGCTGCAGAACACTGGCACTGAGCGTGCAGCTTTCCAGCGGAGAGAAAAAGCTACTTGAACACTCTGCAAGCCTTTCCACTCCCAAAAACATGCACATGGAAGGAGCTGCTGCAAAAGCGATGCTGTGCTCGCTGCTGCTCCTCCTGAAGCTCTGGCTGCTAAATCTGAGGCTTTCCTTCCAATTTCAAGCTGCAAAGCACTTGCTGAATTGCAGGGAAAGTCCGGGATGCATTTGCTGTGCTGGCACACTTTCTCCTTCCTAGACAGAGTGGAAAAGCTTTTCCCTGCCGTGTAGGCGACAAGAGACGCATTAGACGGGCATCCGGAGCTGTCCGAAGGTAAGCGCCTGTTGCCGGCCTCTTTCGGCACAAGCCCCCGCTCCGGAGCGCACCGCGGGCGGCAGGATGCTCTCTGCCGGCGAAGGTGCCTCGTCTCCGGCAAGGAAGCCTCAGCCGCTTCTCCTGCACACGGAGAGCGTGCTAGCTGCTGAAACGTGAAGAAAGAAGCTGCAGAACACTGGCACTGAGCGTGCAGCTTTCCAGCGGAGAGAAAAAGCTACTTGAACACTCTGCAAGCCTTTCCACTCCCAAAAACATGCACATGGAAGGAGCTGCTGCAAAAGCGATGCTGTGCTCGCTGCTGCTCCTCCTGAAGCTCTGGCTGCTAAATCTGAGGCTTTCCTTCCAATTTCAAGCTGCAAAGCACTTGCTGAATTGCAGGGAAAGTCCGGGAGGCATTTGCTGTGCTGGCACACTTTCTCCTTGCTAGACAGAGTGGAAAAGCTTTTCCCTGCCGTGTAGGCGACAAGAGACGCATTAGACGGGCATCCGGAGCTGTCCGAAGGTAAGCGCCTGTTCCCGGCCTCTTTCGGCACAAGCCCCCGCTCCGGAGCGCACCGCGGCCGGCCGGAGGCTCTCTGCCGGCGAAGGTGCCTCGTCTCCGGCAAGGAAGCCTCAGCCGCTTCTCCTGCACACGGAGAGCGTGCTAGCTGCTGAAACGTGAAGAAAGAAGCTGCAGAACACTGGCACTGAGCCTGCAGCTTTCCAGCGGAGAGAAAAAGCTACTTGAACACTCTGCAAGCCTTTCCACTCCCAAAAACATGCACATGGAAGGAGCTGCTGCAAAAGCGATGCTGTGCTCGCTGCTGCTCCTCCTGAAGCTCTGGCTGCTAAATCTGAGGCTTTCCTTCCAATTTCAAGCTGCAAAGCACTTGCTGAATTGCAGGGAAAGTCCGGGAGGCATTTGCTGTGCTGGCACACTTTCTCCTTCCTAGACAGAGTGGAAAAGCTTTTCCCTGCCGTGTAGGCGACAAGAGACGCATTAGACGGGCATCCGGAGCTGTCCGAAGGTAAGCGCCTGTTCCCGGCCTCTTTCGGCACAAGCCCCCGCTCCGGAGCGCACCGCGGCCGGCCGGAGGCTCTCTGCCGGCGAAGGTGCCTCGTCTCCGGCAAGGAAGCCTCAGCCGCTTCTCCTGCACACGGAGAGCGTGCTAGCTGCTGAAACGTGAAGAAAGAAGCTGCAGAACACTGGCACTGAGCGTGCAGCTTTCCAGCGGAGAGAAAAAGCTACTTGAACACTCTGCAAGCCTTTCCACTCCCAAAAACATGCACATGGAAGGAGCTGCTGCAAAAGCGATGCTGTGCTCGCTGCTGCTCCTCCTGAAGCTCTGGCTGCTAAATCTGAGGCTTTCCTTCCAATTTCAAGCTGCAAAGCACTTGCTGAATTGCAGGGAAAGTCCGGGAGGCATTTGCTGTGCTGGCACACTTTCTCCTTCCTAGACAGAGTGGAAAAGCTTTTCCCTGCCGTGTAGGCGACAAGAGACGCATTAGACGGGCATCCGGAGCTGTCCGAAGGTAAGCGCCTGTTCCCGGCCTCTTTCGGCACAAGCCCCCGCTCCGGAGCGCACCGCGGCCGGCCGGAGGCTCTCTGCCGGCGAAGGTGCCTCGTCTCCGGCAAGGAAGCCTCAGCCGCTTCTCCTGCACACGGAGAGCGTGCTAGCTGCTGAAACGTGAAGAAAGAAGCTGCAGAACACTGGCACTGAGCGTGCAGCTTTCCAGCGGAGAGAAAAAGCTACTTGAACACTCTGCAAGCCTTTCCACTCCCAAAAACATGCACATGGAAGGAGCTGCTGCAAAAGCGATGCTGTGCTCGCTGCTGCTCCTCCTGAAGCTCTGGCTGCTAAATCTGAGGCTTTCCTTCCAATTTCAAGCTGCAAAGCACTTGCTGAATTGCAGGGAAAGTCCGGGAGGCATTTGCTGTGCTGGCACACTTTCTCCTTCCTAGACAGAGTGGAAAAGCTTTTCCCTGCCGTGTAGGCGACAAGAGACGCATTAGACGGGCATCCGGAGCTGTCCGAAGGTAAGCGCCTGTTCCCGGCCTCTTTCGGCACAAGCCCCCGCTCCGGAGCGCACCGCGGCCGGCCGGAGGCTCTCTGCCGGCGAAGGTGCCTCGTCTCCGGCAAGGAAGCCTCAGCCGCTTCTCCTGCACACGGAGAGCGTGCTAGCTGCTGAAACGTGAAGAAAGAAGCTGCAGAACACTGGCACTGAGCCTGCAGCTTTCCAGCGGAGAGAAAAAGCTACTTGAACACTCTGCAAGCCTTTCCACTCCCAAAAACATGCACATGGAAGGAGCTGCTGCAAAAGCGATGCTGTGCTCGCTGCTGCTCCTCCTGAAGCTCTGGCTGCTAAATCTGAGGCTTTCCTTCCAATTTCAAGCTGCAAAGCACTTGCTGAATTGCAGGGAAAGTCCGGGAGGCATTTGCTGTGCTGGCACACTTTCTCCTTCCTAGACAGAGTGGAAAAGCTTTTCCCTGCCGTGTAGGCGACAAGAGACGCATTAGACGGGCATCCGGAGCTGTCCGAAGGTAAGCGCCTGTTCCCGGCCTCTTTCGGCACAAGCCCCCGCTCCGGAGCGCACCGCGGCCGGCCGGAGGCTCTCTGCCGGCGAAGGTGCCTCGTCTCCGGCAAGGAAGCCTCAGCCGCTTCTCCTGCACACGGAGAGCGTGCTAGCTGCTGAAACGTGAAGAAAGAAGCTGCAGAACACTGGCACTGAGCCTGCAGCTTTCCAGCGGAGAGAAAAAGCTACTTGAACACTCTGCAAGCCTTTCCACTCCCAAAAACATGCACATGGAAGGAGCTGCTGCAAAAGCGATGCTGTGCTCGCTGCTGCTCCTCCTGAAGCTCTGGCTGCTAAATCTGAGGCTTTCCTTCCAATTTCAAGCTGCAAAGCACTTGCTGAATTGCAGGGAAAGTCCGGGAGGCATTTGCTCTGCAGGCACACTTTCTCCTTCCTAGACAGAGTGGAAAAGCTTTTCCCTGCCGTGTAGGCGACAAGAGACGCATTAGACGGGCATCCGGAGCTGTCCGAAGGTAAGCGCCTGTTCCCGGCCTCTTTCGGCACAAGCCCCCGCTCCGGAGCGCACCGCGGCCGGCCGGAGGCTCTCTGCCGGCGAAGGTGCCTCGTCTCCGGCAAGGAAGCCTCAGCCGCTTCTCCTGCACACGGAGAGCGTGCTAGCTGCTGAAACGTGAAGAAAGAAGCTGCAGAACACTGGCACTGAGCGTGCAGCTTTCCAGCGGAGAGAAAAAGCTACTTGAACACTCTGCAAGCCTTTCCACTCCCAAAAACATGCACATGGAAGGAGCTGCTGCAAAAGCGATGCTGTGCTCGCTGCTGCTCCTCCTGAAGCTCTGGCTGCTAAATCTGAGGCTTTCCTTCCAATTTCAAGCTGCAAAGCACTTGCTGAATTGCAGGGAAAGTTCGGGAGGCATTTGCTCTGCTGGCACACTTTCTCCTTCCTAGACAGAGTGGAAAAGCTTTTCCCTGCCGTGTAGGCGACAAGAGACGCATTAGACGGGCATCCGGAGCTGTCCGAAGGTAAGCGCCTGTTCCCGGCCTATTTCGGCACAAGCCCCCGCTCCGGAGCGCACCGCGGCCGGCCGGAGGCTCTCTGCCGGCGAAGGTGCCTCGTCTCCGGCAAGGAAGCCTCAGCCGCTTCTCCTGCACACGGAGAGCGTGCTAGCTGCTGAAACGTGAAGAAAGAAGCTGCAGAACACTGGCACTGAGCCTGCAGCTTTCCAGCGGAGAGAAAAAGCTACTTGAACACTCTGCAAGCCTTTCCACTCCCAAAAACATGCACATGGAAGGAGCTGCTGCAAAAGCGATGCTGTGCTCGCTGCTGCTCCTCCTGAAGCTCTGGCTGCTAAATCTGAGGCTTTCCTTCCAATTTCAAGCTGCAAAGCACTTGCTGAATTGCAGGGAAAGTCCGGGAGGCATTTGCTGTGCTGGCACACTTTCTCCTTCCTAGACAGAGTGGAAAAGCTTTTCCCTGCCGTGTAGGCGACAAGAGACGCATTAGACGGGCATCCGGAGCTGTCCGAAGGTAAGCGCCTGTTCCCGGCCTCTTTCGGCACAAGCCCCCGCTCCGGAGCGCACCGCGGCCGGCCGGAGGCTCTCTGCCGGCGAAGGTGCCTCGTCTCCGGCAAGGAAGCCTCAGCCGCTTCTCCTGCACACGGAGAGCGTGCTAGCTGCTGAAACGTGAAGAAAGAAGCTGCAGAACACTGGCACTGAGCCTGCAGCTTTCCAGCGGAGAGAAAAAGCTACTTGAACACTCTGCAAGCCTTTCCACTCCCAAAAACATGCACATGGAAGGAGCTGCTGCAAAAGCGATGCTGTGCTCGCTGCTGCTCCCCCTGAAGCCCTGGCTGCTAAATCTGAGGCTTTCCTTCCAATTTCAAGCTGCAAAGCACTTGCTGAATTGCAGGGAAAGTCCGGGAGGCATTTGCTGTGCTGGCACACTTTCTCCTTGCTAGACAGAGTGGAAAAGCTTTTCCCTGCCGTGTAGGCGACAAGAGACGCATTAGACGGGCATCCGGAGCTGTCCGAAGGTAAGCGCCTGTTCCCGGCCTCTTTCGGCACAAGCCCCCGCTCCGGAGCGCACCGCGGCCGGCCGGAGGCTCTCTGCCGGCGAAGGTGCCTCGTCTCCGGCAAGGAAGCCTCAGCCGCTTCTCCTGCACACGGAGAGCGTGCTAGCTGCTGAAACGTGAAGAAAGAAGCTGCAGAACACTGGCACTGAGCGTGCAGCTTTCCAGCGGAGAGAAAAAGCTACTTGAACACTCTGCAAGCCTTTCCACTCCCAAAAACATGCACATGGAAGGAGCTGCTGCAAAAGCGATGCTGTGCTCGCTGCTGCTCCTCCTGAAGCTCTGGCTACTAAATCTGAGGCTTTCCTTCCAATTTCAAGCTGCAAAGCACTTGCTGAATTGCAGGGAAAGTCCGGGAGGCATTTGCTGTGCTGGCACACTTTCTCCTTCCTAGACAGAGTGGAAAAGCTTTTCCCTGCCGTGTAGGCGACAAGAGACGCATTAGACGGGCATCCGGAGCTGTCCGAAGGTAAGCGCCTGTTCCCGGCCTCTTTCGGCACAAGCCCCCGCTCCGGAGCGCACCGCGGCCGGCCGGAGGCTCTCTGCCGGCGAAGGTGCCTCGTCTCCGGCAAGGAAGCCTCAGCCGCTTCTCCTGCACACGGAGAGCGTGCTAGCTGCTGAAACGTGAAGAAAGAAGCTGCAGAACACTGGCACTGAGCCTGCAGCTTTCCAGCGGAGAGAAAAAGCTACTTGAACACTCTGCAAGCCTTTCCACTCCCAAAAACATGCACATGGAAGGAGCTGCTGCAAAAGCGATGCTGTGCTCGCTGCTGCTCCTCCTGAAGCTCTGGCTGCTAAATCTGAGGCTTTCCTTCCAATTTCAAGCTGCAAAGCACTTGCTGAATTGCAGGGAAAGTCCGGGAGGCATTTGCTGTGCTGGCACACTTTCTCCTTCCTAGACAGAGTGGAAAAGCTTTTCCCTGCCGTGTAGGCGACAAGAGACGCATTAGACGGGCATCCGGAGCTGTCCGAAGGTAAGCGCCTGTTCCCGGCCTCTTTCGGCACAAGCCCCCGCTCCGGAGCGCACCGCGGCCGGCCGGAGGCTCTCTGCCGGCGAAGGTGCCTCGTCTCCGGCAAGGAAGCCTCAGCCGCTTCTCCTGCACACGGAGAGCGTGCTAGCTGCTGAAACGTGAAGAAAGAAGCTGCAGAACACTGGCACTGAGCGTGCAGCTTTCCAGCGGAGAGAAAAAGCTACTTGAACACTCTGCAAGCCTTTCCACTCCCAAAAACATGCACATGGAAGGAGCTGCTGCAAAAGCGATGCTGTGCTCGCTGCTGCTCCTCCTGAAGCTCTGGCTGCTAAATCTGAGGCTTTCCTTCCAATTTCAAGCTGCAAAGCACTTGCTGAATTGCAGGGAAAGTCCGGGAGGCATTTGCTCTGCTGGCACACTTTCTCCTTCCTAGACAGAGTGGAAAAGCTTTTCCCTGCCGTGTAGGCGACAAGAGACGCATTAGACGGGCATCCGGAGCTGTCCGAAGGTAAGCGCCTGTTCCCGGCCTCTTTCGGCACAAGCCCCCGCTCCGGAGCGCACCGCGGCCGGCCGGAGGCTCTCTGCCGGCGAAGGTGCCTCGTCTCCGGCAAGGAAGCCTCAGCCGCTTCTCCTGCACACGGAGAGCGTGCTAGCTGCTGAAACGTGAAGAAAGAAGCTGCAGAACACTGGCACTGAGCCTGCAGCTTTCCAGCGGAGAGAAAAAGCTACTTGAACACTCTGCAAGCCTTTCCACTCCCAAAAACATGCACATGGAAGGAGCTGCTGCAAAAGCGATGCTGTGCTCGCTGCTGCTCCTCCTGAAGCTCTGGCTGCTAAATCTGAGGCTTTCCTTCCAATTTCAAGCTGCAAAGCACTTGCTGAATTGCAGGGAAAGTCCGGGAGGCATTTGCTGTGCTGGCACACTTTCTCCTTCCTAGACAGAGTGGAAAAGCTTTTCCCTGCCGTGTAGGCGACAAGAGACGCATTAGACGGGCATCCGGAGCTGTCCGAAGGTAAGCGCCTGTTCCCGGCCTCTTTCGGCACAAGCCCCCGCTCCGGAGCGCACCGCGGCCGGCCGGAGGCTCTCTGCCGGCGAAGGTGCCTCGTCTCCGGCAAGGAAGCCTCAGCCGCTTCTCCTGCACACGGAGAGCGTGCTAGCTGCTGAAACGTGAAGAAAGAAGCTGCAGAACACTGGCACTGAGCGTGCAGCTTTCCAGCGGAGAGAAAAAGCTACTTGAACACTCTGCAAGCCTTTCCACTCCCAAAAACATGCACATGGAAGGAGCTGCTGCAAAAGCGATGCTGTGCTCGCTGCTGCTCCTCCTGAAGCTCTGGCTGCTAAATCTGAGGCTTTCCTTCCAATTTCAAGCTGCAAAGCACTTGCTGAATTGCAGGGAAAGTCCGGGAGGCATTTGCTGTGCTGGCACACTTTCTCCTTCCTAGACAGAGTGGAAAAGCTTTTCCCTGCCGTGTAGGCGACAAGAGACGCATTAGACGGGCATCCGGAGCTGTCCGAAGGTAAGCGCCTGTTCCCGGCCTCTTTCGGCACAAGCCCCCGCTCCGGAGCGCACCGCGGCCGGCAGGATGCTCTCTGCCGGCGAAGGTGCCGCTTCTCCGGCAAGGAAGCCTCAGCCGCTTCTCCTGCACACGGAGAGCGTGCTAGCTGCTGAAACGTGAAGAAAGAAGCTGCAGAACACTGGCACTGAGCGTGCAGCTTTCCAGCGGAGAGAAAAAGCTACTTGAACACTCTGCAAGCCTTTCCACTCCCAAAAACATGCACATGGAAGGAGCTGCTGCAAAAGCGATGCTGTGCTCGCTGCTGCTCCTCCTGAAGCTCTGGCTGCTAAATCTGAGGCTTTCCTTCCAATTTCAAGCTGCAAAGCACTTGCTGAATTGCAGGGAAAGTCCGGGAGGCATTTGCTGTGCTGGCACACTTTCTCCTTCCTAGACAGAGTGGAAAAGCTTTTCCCTGCCGTGTAGGCGACAAGAGACGCATTAGACGGGCATCCGGAGCTGTCCGAAGGTAAGCGCCTGTTGCCGGCCTCTTTCGGCACAAGCCCCCGCTCCGGAGCGCACCGCGGCCGGCCGGAGGCTCTCTGCCGGCGAAGGTGCCTCGTCTCCGGCAAGGAAGCCTCAGCCGCTTCTCCTGCACACGGAGAGCGTGCTAGCTGCTGAAACGTGAAGAAAGAAGCTGCAGAACACTGGCACTGAGCGTGCAGCTTTCCAGCGGAGAGAAAAAGCTACTTGAACACTCTGCAAGCCTTTCCACTCCCAAAAACATGCACATGGAAGGAGCTGCTGCAAAAGCGATGCTGTGCTCGCTGCTGCTCCTCCTGAAGCTCTGGCTGCTAAATCTGAGGCTTTCCTTCCAATTTCAAGCTGCAAAGCACTTGCTGAATTGCAGGGAAAGTCCGGGAGGCATTTGCTGTGCTGGCACACTTTCTCCTTCCTAGACAGAGTGGAAAAGCTTTTCCCTGCCGTGTAGGCGACAAGAGACGCATTAGACGGGCATCCGGAGCTGTCCGAAGGTAAGCGCCTGTTCCCGGCCTCTTTCGGCACAAGCCCCCGCTCCGGAGCGCACCGCGGCCGGCCGGAGGCTCTCTGCCGGCGAAGGTGCCTCGTCTCCGGCAAGGAAGCCTCAGCCGCTTCTCCTGCACACGGAGAGCGTGCTAGCTGCTGAAACGTGAAGAAAGAAGCTGCAGAACACTGGCACTGAGCGTGCAGCTTTCCAGCGGAGAGAAAAAGCTACTTGAACACTCTGCAAGCCTTTCCACTCCCAAAAACATGCACATGGAAGGAGCTGCTGCAAAAGCGATGCTGTGCTCGCTGCTGCTCCTCCTGAAGCTCTGGCTGCTAAATCTGAGGCTTTCCTTCCAATTTCAAGCTGCAAAGCACTTGCTGAATTGCAGGGAAAGTCCGGGAGGCATTTGCTCTGCTGGCACACTTTCTCCTTCCTAGACAGAGTGGAAAAGCTTTTCCCTGCCGTGTAGGCGACAAGAGACGCATTAGACGGGCATCCGGAGCTGTCCGAAGGTAAGCGCCTGTTCCCGGCCTCTTTCGGCACAAGCCCCCGCTCCGGAGCGCACCGCGGCCGGCCGGAGGCTCTCTGCCGGCGAAGGTGCCTCGTCTCCGGCAAGGAAGCCTCAGCCGCTTCTCCTGCACACGGAGAGCGTGCTAGCTGCTGAAACGTGAAGAAAGAAGCTGCAGAACACTGGCACTGAGCCTGCAGCTTTCCAGCGGAGAGAAAAAGCTACTTGAACACTCTGCAAGCCTTTCCACTCCCAAAAACATGCACATGGAAGGAGCTGCTGCAAAAGCGATGCTGTGCTCGCTGCTGCTCCTCCTGAAGCTCTGGCTGCTAAATCTGAGGCTTTCCTTCCAATTTCAAGCTGCAAAGCACTTGCTGAATTGCAGGGAAAGTTCGGGAGGCATTTGCTGTGCAGGCACACTTTCTCCTTCCTAGACAGAGTGGAAAAGCTTTTCCCTGCCGTGTAGGCGACAAGAGACGCATTAGACGGGCATCCGGAGCTGTCCGAAGGTAAGCGCCTGTTCCCGGCCTATTTCGGCACAAGCCCCCGCTCCGGAGCGCACCGCGGCCGGCCGGAGGCTCTCTGCCGGCGAAGGTGCCTCGTCTCCGGCAAGGAAGCCTCAGCCGCTTCTCCTGCACACGGAGAGCGTGCTAGCTGCTGAAACGTGAAGAAAGAAGCTGCAGAACACTGGCACTGAGCGTGCAGCTTTCCAGCGGAGAGAAAAAGCTACTTGAACACTCTGCAAGCCTTTCCACTCCCAAAAACATGCACATGGAAGGAGCTGCTGCAAAAGCGATGCTGTGCTCGCTGCTGCTCCTCCTGAAGCTCTGGCTGCTAAATCTGAGGCTTTCCTTCCAATTTCAAGCTGCAAAGCACTTGCTGAATTGCAGGGAAAGTCCGGGAGGCATTTGCTGTGCTGGCACACTTTCTCCTTCCTAGACAGAGTGGAAAAGCTTTTCCCTGCCGTGTAGGCGACAAGAGACGCATTAGACGGGCATCCGGAGCTGTCCGAAGGTAAGCGCCTGTTCCCGGCCTCTTTCGGCACAAGCCCCCGCTCCGGAGCGCACCGCGGCCGGCCGGAGGCTCTCTGCCGGCGAAGGTGCCTCGTCTCCGGCAAGGAAGCCTCAGCCGCTTCTCCTGCACACGGAGAGCGTGCTAGCTGCTGAAACGTGAAGAAAGAAGCTGCAGAACACTGGCACTGAGCGTGCAGCTTTCCAGCGGAGAGAAAAAGCTACTTGAACACTCTGCAAGCCTTTCCACTCCCAAAAACATGCACATGGAAGGAGCTGCTGCAAAAGCGATGCTGTGCTCGCTGCTGCTCCTCCTGAAGCTCTGGCTGCTAAATCTGAGGCTTTCCTTCCAATTTCAAGCTGCAAAGCACTTGCTGAATTGCAGGGAAAGTCCGGGAGGCATTTGCTCTGCTGGCACACTTTCTCCTTCCTAGACAGAGTGGAAAAGCTTTTCCCTGCCGTGTAGGCGACAAGAGACGCATTAGACGGGCATCCGGAGCTGTCCGAAGGTAAGCGCCTGTTCCCGGCCTCTTTCGGCACAAGCCCCCGCTCCGGAGCGCACCGCGGCCGGCCGGAGGCTCTCTGCCGGCGAAGGTGCCTCGTCTCCGGCAAGGAAGCCTCAGCCGCTTCTCCTGCACACGGAGAGCGTGCTAGCTGCTGAAACGTGAAGAAAGAAGCTGCAGAACACTGGCACTGAGCGTGCAGCTTTCCAGCGGAGAGAAAAAGCTACTTGAACACTCTGCAAGCCTTTCCACTCCCAAAAACATGCACATGGAAGGAGCTGCTGCAAAAGCGATGCTGTGCTCGCTGCTGCTCCTCCTGAAGCTCTGGCTGCTAAATCTGAGGCTTTCCTTCCAATTTCAAGCTGCAAAGCACTTGCTGAATTGCAGGGAAAGTCCGGGATGCATTTGCTGTGCTGGCACACTTTCTCCTTCCTAGACAGAGTGGAAAAGCTTTTCCCTGCCGTGTAGGCGACAAGAGACGCATTAGACGGGCATCCGGAGCTGTCCGAAGGTAAGCGCCTGTTCCCGGCCTCTTTCGGCACAAGCCCCCGCTCCGGAGCGCACCGCGGCCGGCCGGAGGCTCTCTGCCGGCGAAGGTGCCTCGTCTCCGGCAAGGAAGCCTCAGCCGCTTCTCCTGCACACGGAGAGCGTGCTAGCTGCTGAAACGTGAAGAAAGAAGCTGCAGAACACTGGCACTGAGCGTGCAGCTTTCCAGCGGAGAGAAAAAGCTACTTGAACACTCTGCAAGCCTTTCCACTCCCAAAAACATGCACATGGAAGGAGCTGCTGCAAAAGCGATGCTGTGCTCGCTGCTGCTCCTCCTGAAGCTCTGGCTGCTAAATCTGAGGCTTTCCTTCCAATTTCAAGCTGCAAAGCACTTGCTGAATTGCAGGGAAAGTCCGGGATGCATTTGCTGTGCTGGCACACTTTCTCCTTCCTAGACAGAGTGGAAAAGCTTTTCCCTGCCGTGTAGGCGACAAGAGACGCATTAGACGGGCATCCGGAGCTGTCCGAAGGTAAGCGCCTGTTGCCGGCCTCTTTCGGCACAAGCCCCCGCTCCGGAGCGCACCGCGGGCGGCAGGATGCTCTCTGCCGGCGAAGGTGCCTCGTCTCCGGCAAGGAAGCCTCAGCCGCTTCTCCTGCACACGGAGAGCGTGCTAGCTGCTGAAACGTGAAGAAAGAAGCTGCAGAACACTGGCACTGAGCGTGCAGCTTTCCAGCGGAGAGAAAAAGCTACTTGAACACTCTGCAAGCCTTTCCACTCCCAAAAACATGCACATGGAAGGAGCTGCTGCAAAAGCGATGCTGTGCTCGCTGCTGCTCCTCCTGAAGCTCTGGCTGCTAAATCTGAGGCTTTCCTTCCAATTTCAAGCTGCAAAGCACTTGCTGAATTGCAGGGAAAGTCCGGGAGGCATTTGCTGTGCTGGCACACTTTCTCCTTCCTAGACAGAGTGGAAAAGCTTTTCCCTGCCGTGTAGGCGACAAGAGACGCATTAGACGGGCATCCGGAGCTGTCCGAAGGTAAGCGCCTGTTCCCGGCCTCTTTCGGCACAAGCCCCCGCTCCGGAGCGCACCGCGGCCGGCCGGAGGCTCTCTGCCGGCGAAGGTGCCTCGTCTCCGGCAAGGAAGCCTCAGCCGCTTCTCCTGCACACGGAGAGCGTGCTAGCTGCTGAAACGTGAAGAAAGAAGCTGCAGAACACTGGCACTGAGCGTGCAGCTTTCCAGCGGAGAGAAAAAGCTACTTGAACACTCTGCAAGCCTTTCCACTCCCAAAAACATGCACATGGAAGGAGCTGCTGCAAAAGCGATGCTGTGCTCGCTGCTGCTCCTCCTGAAGCTCTGGCTGCTAAATCTGAGGCTTTCCTTCCAATTTCAAGCTGCAAAGCACTTGCTGAATTGCAGGGAAAGTCCGGGAGGCATTTGCTGTGCTGGCACACTTTCTCCTTCCTAGACAGAGTGGAAAAGCTTTTCCCTGCCGTGTAGGCGACAAGAGACGCATTAGACGGGCATCCGGAGCTGTCCGAAGGTAAGCGCCTGTTCCCGGCCTCTTTCGGCACAAGCCCCCGCTCCGGAGCGCACCGCGGCCGGCCGGAGGCTCTCTGCCGGCGAAGGTGCCTCGTCTCCGGCAAGGAAGCCTCAGCCGCTTCTCCTGCACACGGAGAGCGTGCTAGCTGCTGAAACGTGAAGAAAGAAGCTGCAGAACACTGGCACTGAGCGTGCAGCTTTCCAGCGGAGAGAAAAAGCTACTTGAACACTCTGCAAGCCTTTCCACTCCCAAAAACATGCACATGGAAGGAGCTGCTGCAAAAGCGATGCTGTGCTCGCTGCTGCTCCTCCTGAAGCTCTGGCTGCTAAATCTGAGGCTTTCCTTCCAATTTCAAGCTGCAAAGCACTTGCTGAATTGCAGGGAAAGTCCGGGAGGCATTTGCTGTGCTGGCACACTTTCTCCTTCCTAGACAGAGTGGAAAAGCTTTTCCCTGCCGTGTAGGCGACAAGAGACGCATTAGACGGGCATCCGGAGCTGTCCGAAGGTAAGCGCCTGTTCCCGGCCTCTTTCGGCACAAGCCCCCGCTCCGGAGCGCACCGCGGCCGGCCGGAGGCTCTCTGCCGGCGAAGGTGCCTCGTCTCCGGCAAGGAAGCCTCAGCCGCTTCTCCTGCACACGGAGAGCGTGCTAGCTGCTGAAACGTGAAGAAAGAAGCTGCAGAACACTGGCACTGAGCGTGCAGCTTTCCAGCGGAGAGAAAAAGCTACTTGAACACTCTGCAAGCCTTTCCACTCCCAAAAACATGCACATGGAAGGAGCTGCTGCAAAAGCGATGCTGTGCTCGCTGCTGCTCCTCCTGAAGCTCTGGCTGCTAAATCTGAGGCTTTCCTTCCAATTTCAAGCTGCAAAGCACTTGCTGAATTGCAGGGAAAGTCCGGGATGCATTTGCTGTGCTGGCACACTTTCTCCTTCCTAGACAGAGTGGAAAAGCTTTTCCCTGCCGTGTAGGCGACAAGAGACGCATTAGACGGGCATCCGGAGCTGTCCGAAGGTAAGCGCCTGTTCCCGGCCTCTTTCGGCACAAGCCCCCGCTCCGGAGCGCACCGCGGGCGGCAGGATGCTCTCTGCCGGCGAAGGTGCCTCGTCTCCGGCAAGGAAGCCTCAGCCGCTTCTCCTGCACACGGAGAGCGTGCTAGCTGCTGAAACGTGAAGAAAGAAGCTGCAGAACACTGGCACTGAGCGTGCAGCTTTCCAGCGGAGAGAAAAAGCTACTTGAACACTCTGCAAGCCTTTCCACTCCCAAAAACATGCACATGGAAGGAGCTGCTGCAAAAGCGATGCTGTGCTCGCTGCTGCTCCTCCTGAAGCTCTGGCTGCTAAATCGGAGGCTTTCCTTCCAATTTCAAGCTGCAAAGCACTTGCTGAATTGCAGGGAAAGTCCGGGAGGCATTTGCTGTGCTGGCACACTTTCTCCTTCCTAGACAGAGTGGAAAAGCTTTTCCCTGCCGTGTAGGCGACAAGAGACGCATTAGACGGGCATCCGGAGCTGTCCGAAGGTAAGCGCCTGTTCCCGGCCTCTTTCGGCACAAGCCCCCGCTCCGGAGCGCACCGCGGCCGGCCGGAGGCTCTCTGCCGGCGAAGGTGCCTCGTCTCCGGCAAGGAAGCCTCAGCCGCTTCTCCTGCACACGGAGAGCGTGCTAGCTGCTGAAACGTGAAGAAAGAAGCTGCAGAACACTGGCACTGAGCCTGCAGCTTTCCAGCGGAGAGAAAAAGCTACTTGAACACTCTGCAAGCCTTTCCACTCCCAAAAACATGCACATGGAAGGAGCTGCTGCAAAAGCGATGCTGTGCTCGCTGCTGCTCCTCCTGAAGCTCTGGCTGCTAAATCTGAGGCTTTCCTTCCAATTTCAAGCTGCAAAGCACTTGCTGAATTGCAGGGAAAGTCCGGGAGGCATTTGCTGTGCTGGCACACTTTCTCCTTCCTAGACAGAGTGGAAAAGCTTTTCCCTGCCGTGTAGGCGACAAGAGACGCATTAGACGGGCATCCGGAGCTGTCCGAAGGTAAGCGCCTGTTCCCGGCCTCTTTCGGCACAAGCCCCCGCTCCGGAGCGCACCGCGGCCGGCCGGAGGCTCTCTGCCGGCGAAGGTGCCTCGTCTCCGGCAAGGAAGCCTCAGCCGCTTCTCCTGCACACGGAGAGCGTGCTAGCTGCTGAAACGTGAAGAAAGAAGCTGCAGAACACTGGCACTGAGCGTGCAGCTTTCCAGCGGAGAGAAAAAGCTACTTGAACACTCTGCAAGCCTTTCCACTCCCAAAAACATGCACATGGAAGGAGCTGCTGCAAAAGCGATGCTGTGCTCGCTGCTGCTCCTCCTGAAGCTCTGGCTGCTAAATCTGAGGCTTTCCTTCCAATTTCAAGCTGCAAAGCACTTGCTGAATTGCAGGGAAAGTCCGGGAGGCATTTGCTGTGCTGGCACACTTTCTCCTTCCTAGACAGAGTGGAAAAGCTTTTCCCTGCCGTGTAGGCGACAAGAGACGCATTAGACGGGCATCCGGAGCTGTCCGAAGGTAAGCGCCTGTTCCCGGCCTCTTTCGGCACAAGCCCCCGCTCCGGAGCGCACCGCGGCCGGCCGGAGGCTCTCTGCCGGCGAAGGTGCCTCGTCTCCGGCAAGGAAGCCTCAGCCGCTTCTCCTGCACACGGAGAGCGTGCTAGCTGCTGAAACGTGAAGAAAGAAGCTGCAGAACACTGGCACTGAGCGTGCAGCTTTCCAGCGGAGAGAAAAAGCTACTTGAACACTCTGCAAGCCTTTCCACTCCCAAAAACATGCACATGGAAGGAGCTGCTGCAAAAGCGATGCTGTGCTCGCTGCTGCTCCTCCTGAAGCTCTGGCTGCTAAATCTGAGGCTTTCCTTCCAATTTCAAGCTGCAAAGCACTTGCTGAATTGCAGGGAAAGTCCGGGAGGCATTTGCTGTGCTGGCACACTTTCTCCTTCCTAGACAGAGTGGAAAAGCTTTTCCCTGCCGTGTAGGCGACAAGAGACGCATTAGACGGGCATCCGGAGCTGTCCGAAGGTAAGCGCCTGTTCCCGGCCTCTTTCGGCACAAGCCCCCGCTCCGGAGCGCACCGCGGCCGGCCGGAGGCTCTCTGCCGGCGAAGGTGCCTCGTCTCCGGCAAGGAAGCCTCAGCCGCTTCTCCTGCACACGGAGAGCGTGCTAGCTGCTGAAACGTGAAGAAAGAAGCTGCAGAACACTGGCACTGAGCGTGCAGCTTTCCAGCGGAGAGAAAAAGCTACTTGAACACTCTGCAAGCCTTTCCACTCCCAAAAACATGCACATGGAAGGAGCTGCTGCAAAAGCGATGCTGTGCTCGCTGCTGCTCCTCCTGAAGCTCTGGCTGCTAAATCTGAGGCTTTCCTTCCAATTTCAAGCTGCAAAGCACTTGCTGAATTGCAGGGAAAGTCCGGGAGGCATTTGCTGTGCTGGCACACTTTCTCCTTCCTAGACAGAGTGGAAAAGCTTTTCCCTGCCGTGTAGGCGACAAGAGACGCATTAGACGGGCATCCGGAGCTGTCCGAAGGTAAGCGCCTGTTCCCGGCCTCTTTCGGCACAAGCCCCCGCTCCGGAGCGCACCGCGGCCGGCCGGAGGCTCTCTGCCGGCGAAGGTGCCTCGTCTCCGGCAAGGAAGCCTCAGCCGCTTCTCCTGCACACGGAGAGCGTGCTAGCTGCTGAAACGTGAAGAAAGAAGCTGCAGAACACTGGCACTGAGCGTGCAGCTTTCCAGCGGAGAGAAAAAGCTACTTGAACACTCTGCAAGCCTTTCCACTCCCAAAAACATGCACATGGAAGGAGCTGCTGCAAAAGCGATGCTGTGCTCGCTGCTGCTCCTCCTGAAGCTCTGGCTGCTAAATCTGAGGCTTTCCTTCCAATTTCAAGCTGCAAAGCACTTGCTGAATTGCAGGGAAAGTCCGGGAGGCATTTGCTCTGCTGGCACACTTTCTCCTTCCTAGACAGAGTGGAAAAGCTTTTCCCTGCCGTGTAGGCGACAAGAGACGCATTAGACGGGCATCCGGAGCTGTCCGAAGGTAAGCGCCTGTTCCCGGCCTCTTTCGGCACAAGCCCCCGCTCCGGAGCGCACCGCGGCCGGCCGGAGGCTCTCTGCCGGCGAAGGTGCCTCGTCTCCGGCAAGGAAGCCTCAGCCGCTTCTCCTGCACACGGAGAGCGTGCTAGCTGCTGAAACGTGAAGAAAGAAGCTGCAGAACACTGGCACTGAGCCTGCAGCTTTCCAGCGGAGAGAAAAAGCTACTTGAACACTCTGCAAGCCTTTCCACTCCCAAAAACATGCACATGGAAGGAGCTGCTGCAAAAGCGATGCTGTGCTCGCTGCTGCTCCTCCTGAAGCTCTGGCTGCTAAATCTGAGGCTTTCCTTCCAATTTCAAGCTGCAAAGCACTTGCTGAATTGCAGGGAAAGTCCGGGAGGCATTTGCTGTGCTGGCACACTTTCTCCTTCCTAGACAGAGTGGAAAAGCTTTTCCCTGCCGTGTAGGCGACAAGAGACGCATTAGACGGGCATCCGGAGCTGTCCGAAGGTAAGCGCCTGTTCCCGGCCTCTTTCGGCACAAGCCCCCGCTCCGGAGCGCACCGCGGCCGGCCGGAGGCTCTCTGCCGGCGAAGGTGCCTCGTCTCCGGCAAGGAAGCCTCAGCCGCTTCTCCTGCACACGGAGAGCGTGCTAGCTGCTGAAACGTGAAGAAAGAAGCTGCAGAACACTGGCACTGAGCGTGCAGCTTTCCAGCGGAGAGAAAAAGCTACTTGAACACTCTGCAAGCCTTTCCACTCCCAAAAACATGCACATGGAAGGAGCTGCTGCAAAAGCGATGCTGTGCTCGCTGCTGCTCCTCCTGAAGCTCTGGCTGCTAAATCTGAGGCTTTCCTTCCAATTTCAAGCTGCAAAGCACTTGCTGAATTGCAGGGAAAGTCCGGGATGCATTTGCTGTGCTGGCACACTTTCTCCTTCCTAGACAGAGTGGAAAAGCTTTTCCCTGCCGTGTAGGCGACAAGAGACGCATTAGACGGGCATCCGGAGCTGTCCGAAGGTAAGCGCCTGTTCCCGGCCTCTTTCGGCACAAGCCCCCGCTCCGGAGCGCACCGCGGCCGGCCGGAGGCTCTCTGCCGGCGAAGGTGCCTCGTCTCCGGCAAGGAAGCCTCAGCCGCTTCTCCTGCACACGGAGAGCGTGCTAGCTGCTGAAACGTGAAGAAAGAAGCTGCAGAACACTGGCACTGAGCGTGCAGCTTTCCAGCGGAGAGAAAAAGCTACTTGAACACTCTGCAAGCCTTTCCACTCCCAAAAACATGCACATGGAAGGAGCTGCTGCAAAAGCGATGCTGTGCTCGCTGCTGCTCCTCCTGAAGCTCTGGCTGCTAAATCTGAGGCTTTCCTTCCAATTTCAAGCTGCAAAGCACTTGCTGAATTGCAGGGAAAGTCCGGGATGCATTTGCTGTGCTGGCACACTTTCTCCTTCCTAGACAGAGTGGAAAAGCTTTTCCCTGCCGTGTAGGCGACAAGAGACGCATTAGACGGGCATCCGGAGCTGTCCGAAGGTAAGCGCCTGTTGCCGGCCTCTTTCGGCACAAGCCCCCGCTCCGGAGCGCACCGCGGGCGGCAGGATGCTCTCTGCCGGCGAAGGTGCCTCGTCTCCGGCAAGGAAGCCTCAGCCGCTTCTCCTGCACACGGAGAGCGTGCTAGCTGCTGAAACGTGAAGAAAGAAGCTGCAGAACACTGGCACTGAGCGTGCAGCTTTCCAGCGGAGAGAAAAAGCTACTTGAACACTCTGCAAGCCTTTCCACTCCCAAAAACATGCACATGGAAGGAGCTGCTGCAAAAGCGATGCTGTGCTCGCTGCTGCTCCTCCTGAAGCTCTGGCTGCTAAATCTGAGGCTTTCCTTCCAATTTCAAGCTGCAAAGCACTTGCTGAATTGCAGGGAAAGTCCGGGAGGCATTTGCTGTGCTGGCACACTTTCTCCTTCCTAGACAGAGTGGAAAAGCTTTTCCCTGCCGTGTAGGCGACAAGAGACGCATTAGACGGGCATCCGGAGCTGTCCGAAGGTAAGCGCCTGTTCCCGGCCTCTTTCGGCACAAGCCCCCGCTCCGGAGCGCACCGCGGCCGGCCGGAGGCTCTCTGCCGGCGAAGGTGCCTCGTCTCCGGCAAGGAAGCCTCAGCCGCTTCTCCTGCACACGGAGAGCGTGCTAGCTGCTGAAACGTGAAGAAAGAAGCTGCAGAACACTGGCACTGAGCGTGCAGCTTTCCAGCGGAGAGAAAAAGCTACTTGAACACTCTGCAAGCCTTTCCACTCCCAAAAACATGCACATGGAAGGAGCTGCTGCAAAAGCGATGCTGTGCTCGCTGCTGCTCCTCCTGAAGCTCTGGCTGCTAAATCTGAGGCTTTCCTTCCAATTTCAAGCTGCAAAGCACTTGCTGAATTGCAGGGAAAGTCCGGGATGCATTTGCTGTGCTGGCACACTTTCTCCTTCCTAGACAGAGTGGAAAAGCTTTTCCCTGCCGTGTAGGCGACAAGAGACGCATTAGACGGGCATCCGGAGCTGTCCGAAGGTAAGCGCCTGTTCCCGGCCTCTTTCGGCACAAGCCCCCGCTCCGGAGCGCACCGCGGCCGGCCGGAGGCTCTCTGCCGGCGAAGGTGCCTCGTCTCCGGCAAGGAAGCCTCAGCCGCTTCTCCTGCACACGGAGAGCGTGCTAGCTGCTGAAACGTGAAGAAAGAAGCTGCAGAACACTGGCACTGAGCGTGCAGCTTTCCAGCGGAGAGAAAAAGCTACTTGAACACTCTGCAAGCCTTTCCACTCCCAAAAACATGCACATGGAAGGAGCTGCTGCAAAAGCGATGCTGTGCTCGCTGCTGCTCCTCCTGAAGCTCTGGCTGCTAAATCTGAGGCTTTCCTTCCAATTTCAAGCTGCAAAGCACTTGCTGAATTGCAGGGAAAGTCCGGGATGCATTTGCTGTGCTGGCACACTTTCTCCTTCCTAGACAGAGTGGAAAAGCTTTTCCCTGCCGTGTAGGCGACAAGAGACGCATTAGACGGGCATCCGGAGCTGTCCGAAGGTAAGCGCCTGTTGCCGGCCTCTTTCGGCACAAGCCCCCGCTCCGGAGCGCACCGCGGGCGGCAGGATGCTCTCTGCCGGCGAAGGTGCCTCGTCTCCGGCAAGGAAGCCTCAGCCGCTTCTCCTGCACACGGAGAGCGTGCTAGCTGCTGAAACGTGAAGAAAGAAGCTGCAGAACACTGGCACTGAGCGTGCAGCTTTCCAGCGGAGAGAAAAAGCTACTTGAACACTCTGCAAGCCTTTCCACTCCCAAAAACATGCACATGGAAGGAGCTGCTGCAAAAGCGATGCTGTGCTCGCTGCTGCTCCTCCTGAAGCTCTGGCTGCTAAATCTGAGGCTTTCCTTCCAATTTCAAGCTGCAAAGCACTTGCTGAATTGCAGGGAAAGTCCGGGAGGCATTTGCTGTGCTGGCACACTTTCTCCTTCCTAGACAGAGTGGAAAAGCTTTTCCCTGCCGTGTAGGCGACAAGAGACGCATTAGACGGGCATCCGGAGCTGTCCGAAGGTAAGCGCCTGTTCCCGGCCTCTTTCGGCACAAGCCCCCGCTCCGGAGCGCACCGCGGCCGGCCGGAGGCTCTCTGCCGGCGAAGGTGCCTCGTCTCCGGCAAGGAAGCCTCAGCCGCTTCTCCTGCACACGGAGAGCGTGCTAGCTGCTGAAACGTGAAGAAAGAAGCTGCAGAACACTGGCACTGAGCGTGCAGCTTTCCAGCGGAGAGAAAAAGCTACTTGAACACTCTGCAAGCCTTTCCACTCCCAAAAACATGCACATGGAAGGAGCTGCTGCAAAAGCGATGCTGTGCTCGCTGCTGCTCCTCCTGAAGCTCTGGCTGCTAAATCTGAGGCTTTCCTTCCAATTTCAAGCTGCAAAGCACTTGCTGAATTGCAGGGAAAGTCCGGGAGGCATTTGCTGTGCTGGCACACTTTCTCCTTCCTAGACAGAGTGGAAAAGCTTTTCCCTGCCGTGTAGGCGACAAGAGACGCATTAGACGGGCATCCGGAGCTGTCCGAAGGTAAGCGCCTGTTCCCGGCCTCTTTCGGCACAAGCCCCCGCTCCGGAGCGCACCGCGGCCGGCCGGAGGCTCTCTGCCGGCGAAGGTGCCTCGTCTCCGGCAAGGAAGCCTCAGCCGCTTCTCCTGCACACGGAGAGCGTGCTAGCTGCTGAAACGTGAAGAAAGAAGCTGCAGAACACTGGCACTGAGCGTGCAGCTTTCCAGCGGAGAGAAAAAGCTACTTGAACACTCTGCAAGCCTTTCCACTCCCAAAAACATGCACATGGAAGGAGCTGCTGCAAAAGCGATGCTGTGCTCGCTGCTGCTCCTCCTGAAGCTCTGGCTGCTAAATCT